>NW_026858060.1:0-112935 GCF_026571515.1 Ruditapes philippinarum
GGGTGTTATTCTCTAATTAATGAAGCACCGTACTGCCAATGTAAAAACTGTATGCTAGTTTTCACGCCCTTCAAAAATGTAAGCTACGTTTTTTGTTTTGGATTTTTTTGATAGCCTGATCTCCTTTTTACTGAGAATAAATCAATAAGAATTTATAACATTCATGACAACAGGTAATAACTTGGATATTTTGATAACTTTCAGCAGTAAAAAATATGTTTACGAATGAAAATGGAAACAAATCTGTTGAAACATGTAACAGTGGGAGCCTTATTGACAATACAAAAGTTTTCAAATTACTTGGCACAAATGATCCCCACCATGACACAATCTGCAGAGCGCAACATTGCTACCCTCAAGGAATATCCAGGTTGCTACCCCCAAGTCAAGGTCACACTTAAAGGTCAAATGATAAAGTCCGCTCCTTAACTTTTAAACTACTGAAAAGTTTTTAAAATGACTTTGTACAAATGGTCACCAAAATAACATGATGTTGCCACCCCAAAGGACTAGGTCACACATAGAGGTCAAATGTTAAAAATCAACAATTTTGTGTCCTTTTCATAACCCTTTTAACTATTGTTATTTTGTAATTATATTGGCACAAATGATCACCATCATCACCTACAGAGGGTAACAAATAGGTGGCTACCTCCAAGGTCAAGGTTATACCATAACCATAAAGCATGATACAACCAAATATGTAAGAAACTTGTCAATATATGAAGTCTAGAATTACTCATGGTTACTAAGACCTTGAATTAAAAATTCAATCTAAATGAAAGGATCTACAAAGGTATCCCTCTGAATATAGAAGATAATTGGTCAATAACTGAAACAGACTTTTGTGATGAGCAAATGTGCTGGCACAACATCAAGGTCATGGTTGGGTAAAAGGTCAAGAAGTACACATTCATGTCCACTGCAGAAGGGGATTTAGCTGTCCTTAAGACTGCCTTGTTATTTAGGATAATAAGAAATATGCGGAAATGCCTTTGAGATAAAACATTATCTGCAATTTTAACGAAATTATATATTTACATCAAAATCTCGCAAGATGCCCCTGTACAAAAAGCTTTCTATACTGGTAATAACCTACTATCAAACTGATGCAGTCACCTCCTTTGGTTAAAAAATTGTAGAAGTTTATTTTATTTCTTGCTTTTCTGACTTTTTAAAACCAGCACTAGTGCCGTATATTAAAATTGATAATAACACATCAATCAGAATGGCTTATATGATATAAACTATAAGGTACTTTTTTTGTAATCATGGGCTACTTTTAGAAGTGACTAACTGTATTTCACCAGTCATGGGGAGGAACTGTTGTCTTTAAGAGTCCCAGTAGAACAAAATTCATTTTGTACAGCAGACCCTTGAAAGGCTCAATTAGTTGAAACATCTACATATATCTTTTAAACAAGGGTCAGAGCGTCAATAATCGATTAACATGAATCTGTTCTGCATTGTCGTCGAATATTTTTATCATACCAAAGGCAGTTAATGCTGACAATAATTTCCCATGCCATGGGAATTGTTTTAAAAGAAAACCAAATTCTTAGCTAGGAATGTCTTCAAGTCCAGACAGTCACTGGATATATGCAAGAAAGTGTATATGAACAATGGTAGTTCAAATGTTTTGGAATAACGAATAATTTGGATGTTTTTGTTCGCAAGTGTAACGTATCTCCGAGTGGGCTTTTGATTATAAGACTATTTAACTGAGAATTGCCTTCAACTACTTATTTACAGTTTATCATATACATATAATTTTTCTTATGGTTACCTTACCATTGATTGATTGGACAAAGTAATGATTACTGATTATATGGTGAACAAACTATATAATAAGGAAAAGAAACAAACTATATAATAACTATATAATAAAAACACTTGATGAAAAGCACACAATATTTACAGCTTATAGTCATCCAACATCATATAGAAGCTGGGCTTCTATATCAATTGGTGATCGTTCACCTCACCAAAATAATATATACAACTGATGTTCATCCAATATCAAAGAAGCTGAGCTTCTATGATAAATCTATGATAAATAAGACGTATCTTTATAGTCAACGTTCAGCAGCTAGAGCAATTATATCCTATTTTTGTATTCCCAAAAAAGACAAGCTTTTAAGGGATTTACTTATAGGACTTTGATGCCCACGGTTTATCTTCCTGGATAGCTTGAAGTGTTACATTCGCTTTCCAATCCGAAAAGTGATTTCAACTTTTTTTTTTTTTTTAATGCGTTTATTTAAGGTCGCCGCCGGAAAGCCCATATGGGTGACCGTACACTCAAGTCGGGCCATCCTAAAACGTCCCGCCAAGATTTTTATGTCAATTTTTTTCCAGCTTTTATTGGTGGAGGAAGACCCCAGGTGCCCCTCCGGGCATTATTTCAGGCACGAGCCGGCACCTGGATGGCTTCCTCACATGAAAGATTTCGACCCGAGTGAGGATCGAACCTACAGCAGTGAGGGACCTGTGATCTCCAGTCAGCGACCTTAACCACTCGGCCACGGAGGCCCCCCTGATTTCAAATGCTACTTCTCCTGCTTATATATGGATAAGAGAAGCGCCATCTACTGGATTACTTCCCCTTATTCTAAATAATCTCCTTTCCAAAGTACAAGATAATCTCTAAACTTAACAATATATTGAAATTCAACTTACCTTTTTAAATTTAGCATACTAATAGACTCTTTCCCGATAGGAATAACATAATAATAAACAAATATGACGTAAACAAAACATTTAACAGTACCAAATTTACCAAATATGTAATAATTGGTGTCCTGAAATGTAGATGCAAATGGCGTTTTATATTAAAGAGACGTAACTCTGGTATTACTATACAAGCGCATTCGTACATAAATAAATTCGTCACACAAGTTTCATTGCACTTATTAAATAATTCAGTAGTTTCATGTTTATAAATCAGAAACAGGGTGTAACATCAGGCCTCCAGTGCAATCTGATTAAAAAAATAGACCTGGTTATTGCATAAATGCAATTGTAAATTGAATACTTTGTAATTTAATCTGAATAATTAAAGGTTTTGCCAAGAGTAAAAATATAAAAGATGGTGTTCATCATACGACACCTTATGAAAATAGGTGTCTTCTTTGGGTACTCTGCACTTAGTCTACCTAATTGCAAATATGTCCGGACCAGCTACGTGTAGCTATTTAATTTTCTTTTGAATAAATTAATAATACTGATTAACTATAAATCAGGACCCTTAAATTCTGCCTACATGTATCTGGTCATGTACATACAATAAGCCATGTCAGAATACTATTTAAGTGAAGGGTGCTGTATTGTTACTAAAATAGTAGCAACATCCATCTTTTTATTTATATATATAACTTCTCTACTTCTTTGTTCAGGCAATTATTAATCGGAAAGTAATCGATTATATCCCATCCGATTGAACAGATAATCGATTTGGAGAAATTTCATCTGATTTCTATCACTAGCATAAACAATTTCTTCTGTGCGCAAGTCCTACATTTCTCAAGGAATTTTGACCAAATTTCCACAGAAGCATTGTCATCAAGTGTCCTAGCGCATTTTTTCCCTTATGTAGAATATATAGCAACTTCTCCTACATTTCTCATGGGATTTTGTTCAAAGTTCCATAGAAGCTTTGTCACCAAGAGCCCTAGCGCATATTGTCGGGGTTTTGTGATCGGATACTATTTGACCTTATTATGACCCTTTGTTTTTTTCATATAATGTAATATATAATGAAATATCATTTTAATCACAACTACTATACTACATGTACCAAAGTTTATATAGCTATTTAACAGAAACCGTCTAGTTTGATGCACACCTGCCAGCTCACCTGCCTGCTTTTTGGTCCTGTAAAATGAAGGTCAAGGTCACTGTTGCTAAAAATAGAAAATCAATTTCTGGTCAGTAAGTAGTGTTTTAATGAAACTTGTTTTAAATTTAGCTCATGTGAAGATCTAACTTAATATAGCTTTGGGCCACCTTAAGGGTCAACCTTAGTGTTGCTAAAAATAGAAAATCGGTTTCCAGTTAGGAATGAGATACTTTTATTATCCCCCTAGGACCAGGTCAGGATAATTTTTCCATCTGCTGTTTTTACAAAATACTTACTCTTTACAATGGTGATAATTGAAACCCTGGTTTCGTGGCATTGCCATGGTTCTTGTTTTTTGTGTTTTTTGTTTTGTTTTTTGTTGTTGTTGTTTTTACTGCTCTCAATGTTATCAATGTTTACATTATGTGCTTTAAAAACGTCGTTTGTGTAGAAAAATGGTCGGATTTGTTTTGAACGATAATCTGTTTATTATGTTTCTTTTTTTATTTGTGACATATATAATACGTCACTAGTATTCTATAGCACAGGTAAATGCAACTGACATTTATCAAATAAATATGAAAGTGTGTCTCTTTGACTTCTGAATTTAAATGTTGTGACAATGACTGTGAGTTATTTTGTCAAAAAATAATGATAAATGTCTCATCAAGGTGCACACTGTATCATTGGCTGACATATATATAAACAATGAAATGATGCACTTCTAATCCAAATTGATAACTTGGTTACATAAAAAATCTGTCTGCATAAACTCTTCATTTATCTACATGCCAACATTAAAACATGAGACTTTCTTCAACATTGAAATTCAATATTACGACAGAAGGTTCAAATAAATGACAACAACCAGTTATCACAAGAGCTGTCACAGGAGACAGCGAAGCTCGATTAATAAAATACTGGACACAGTAAGAAAGACAAAACTATGAAAGAAAAATCAATTATGTATAATTATGTTTTAAGTTAATATAGTAAAAAAAATAACATTGTTAACATAAATTCCAAGATCAAGGGAAATGATTCTGGAAATAGTCACGCTAGAGTTATAAACCTTGTCACACAACATGTGTGTAATGATAAGAAATATATATTTGAAGTTTGAAGTAGATACCTTAAAAAGTAAAGAAGTTATAATATTTCTTAAAGAAAATCCTAAGTTCAAAGAGAGATAAATCTGTAAATATTGCTTCAATAGTTATGAACCTTGTCACATAAAATGTAATTGATGGTAAGGAAGAAGTATTTGAAGTTTGAGGTAGATACCTTTAAAACTAAAAAAGTTATACAAGGGGTGATCCAAAAATTCGTGGACAATGTGTGTATCTCCATAACGTGACGTCCTACCGAGGTGAACTCTTTCGATATTATTAATCAATGCCTTTTTAATAAATTGACCAAATTTTAAAACACCAATTGCATTTTTTTATCTATATATGACAACATCAAAACATTCAGTATCAAAATCGCGGCGCAGCTTACTTTTTCTCTGTGATGTAAACGTTTTCATCTCATTTAAACACATGTAAAACCAGTGCAAACAAAGAAAATTGCGGGAAACGTTATAATAACGTTGTTTTGATGTGTATGATGTCATTCTGTCAGTATCAGAAGACATTTTAAAGTTGCGGTTATTTTACACTCATGCTTTAAAGAACATGTGCCTAAAACAGCTTAACCAAAAATGAACGTCACGGATCCAGCAAAACTTCGGACAGTTATATAGTTCTGTGTAAATTTTGGGAAAACGCCTGGCGAGACAAAGACCTGCTCATCGTGTCGCGGGACACACAGCTGACCATTCAAATCCAGCTTGGAGCAGAAGTACTCAGTCATCCACCATATTCGCCTGATCTTTCCCGTGTGACTTCCCCTTGTTTCAGAGTTAATAGGGAGACGTTTTGACAATCTGGACGAGTTGAGAGGAGCCATCCAATGCATACTGTCATCATTCAGCCAGGAATGGTATGCAAATACATTTAGAGACTGGTCCGCCGCCTTGAAAATGTGTGCGGGTTAAAGGGGAATACTTTGAAAAGTTATAAGGCAAAACGGTAACGTAGATTACTTCCTATGATAGCATAACTTCGTTTGTGACGTCGTGAGCTGCGCTGCGTTTTGTCATGTCTATGTGTATAAACTGGTGCAGAATCGTTAATTCTTGTACAATTTTTACAATATTTTGAGAATTTGCCGACATATGCGCACTTAATAAGATACTAGAATTTCATGTGATTTGCTTTATTACTTTTTGTTTTATGCACGGTGTCCACGAATTTTTGGATCACCCCTCGTACATGTACTTTGGAAAAATTTCTTTGAATTCCAACCAGTAGTTTTCAAGTTATGCTCTGGACAAGGAAAAGTAACAAAGGGCAATAACTCTGTAATTAGTCAAGACGGAGTTATGGTTCTTGTGCACTGCACTCTCTCTCAATGTGCTTGATCATTGTATAAAGTTATATTGAATTCCAACCATTAGCCTTCAAATTATGCTCTGGACAAAAGAAAGCAATGGAAAAGTAACAAAGGGCAATAACTCTGTAATTACTTTAGCTAGAGTAACGGTTTTTGTGTACTGCACTTCCCCTTATTGTGCTTGACCATTGTATAAAGCTGTTTTGAATTCCAACCAGTACTTTTCAAGTTATACTTCGGACAAAGAAAAGTAACAAAGGGCAATAACTCTGTATTTAGTGAAGATGGAGTTATGGTTCTTGTGCACTGTACTTCCTCTCAATGTGCTTGACCATTGTATTAAGTTGTATTGAATTCCAACCATTAGTCTTCAAGTTATGCTCCGGACAAGGAAAATGCAACGGACCCTGGACCGACCGACCACTGAGTGACTCCTATAAACCCCCCAAACTTCTTTTCGGGAATATAATTAGAACATTTTTTAAGAGTTTCATTAGATAATGCTACACACAAAATATCTAATCTCTATCCTTGCACTTTCAGAGATGATTTTACTAATACATATATGGAAAAAGATGTTTCTTGCCAAATATCTAAGCTCTAGTTCTTTCGGTTTTTACCAGAAAATTTTTGTAAGATTTTTTGTAAAAAAATAATTTGGTTGCCATAGCAACCGGAGTTCTTTATAGAATTTAATTCTTTGGACAATTTTGGTAGAGCTTCAAGCAAGCAACATCCCTGCAAGTTTCAACAAATTTGGCCAAGTTGTTTATGAGATGTTGTTTAAAGAAATTGTTGACACACACAGAGACGGACGGATGCACGCATGGACGATGGACAAAGGGCCATCACAAAAAGCTCACCTTGAGGACATTGTCCTCAGGTGAGTTAAAAAACTAGGAATGTGTTGTAACACCAAGAATGCCCCCTGCATGCAGCCAAAGTTCAAGAAAGATAACTCAAAAATCATCGGACCAAAACCAAATTCAAACTTTAGTTGCATTTTCTGGTTAAATACCTGCACATACAATTTCAATCTTATACATACATTTCTACATTTTTGCCAATATTTTGTTAAAAAGCAGGATAGTACCATACTTAGGGTTTAATTACTTTTTTTATTTATATTAAAGATATATTAAACCTACCACATATCATTTATAAAAACAAGACAGTATTAAAATTGCATGTATAATTAGCTAAGATTATGAACTACACCATAACATTCATATTTAAAAGTTACAAATTGATTAAAAATGTAATTTATATTGATAAATCTGTTTGTAAAATAACACAAAACTTTGTTTAAATTCAATTTTACTAATAAGATACTGTTAAAAGTCAATTTTACTAATAACAGGGTTGCCAGCACTTTGGTGAAATAAAATTCCCTGACTTTTCCCTGACTTTTCACTGACCAATTCATGTTTTTCACTGACCAAAATCGTCAAACACATAAACGGCCTCCTGACCTCCCCTTTAGCCGTCCAATCTTCCCATTATATTTTTGCATGTAAACTTGTATTTATTTTCCAAAATATAAAACATTTACATCAAAGTAATTATTCAAATATTGTGTTCTACTATTCTTAACTATTTCTATTCAAACACAGTGTGACTGTTGGTCAGTGAAACATATGACATGAAAATCAGAAGAATCATAATATAAACATCTGTATTAGAAATCACATAAGTCACTCTTTCCTTCCTAGTAGTAACACATAAAACACCAAGACTATAAGAGTAATACTTGTATGACAAAACTTAAAATTCAAACATCTCTAAACTATAAAAACAATAAACATTTAACACAGTTACTTGTATAAGGCATCATGATTAACTCCACTGATTGTGAAAACAAGAACATAGGGCTCATTTTGGCATATCATGAAATAATCACTATAAAATTAAAGACTTTGAATGAGTGAAGTAAGTTAGTGTAAAAACTAGAAATGAGTCATCATGCCACGGATGCCCCCGCATGCAGCCAAAATTTCAGATGGTGCATTAATTATTTTTTTCATTTTAAGTTCAAAGCCCTTAAAACTTTTCAATGTTAACACAAACCATTTCCATACAATGTTCAAGGCACTGAAATTATTCAGTCTTAACCTTTTAGAAATAGCATATTGCATATTTGTAGCCAAAATAATGGCTAAAAGAATGAGTGGTGAAACTGAAAGTTCAAAATTTTTCCAACATTCAGGAAAGATAAGTTTGTCTAAAATCATTGAACCATGACCAAATTCCAACTTAAACTGCTTATTCCTAAGATGTATCTAAATTATTTTCAAAGTGAAAGAGACATAACTCTGCCAAAAAATCATCAAACCATGACCAAATTCCAACTTGACCTGCCCATTCCTTTGACATATCCATATGTCAAATTTAAGTTGAATATGTGACACTGTTGGGTAGATAATGAACAGAAACTGTAAATTTCATATTATTTTCAAAGTAAAAGGGGCATTACTCTGCCAAAAATTATTGAACCATGACTAAATTTGAACTTGACCTGGGCATTCCAAAAACATATCCATATGTCAAATTTGAGTTGAATGTGTTGTACCATTGGGGAGATAATAAACGGAAACTGAAAATTTCATATTACTTTCAAAGTGAAAGGGGCATAACTCTGCCAAAAATCATTGAACCATGACCAAATTTGAACTTGACCTGCACATTCCTTTGACGCATCCATATGTCACGTTTGAGTTGAATGTGTTGTACCTTGAGGGAGATAATGAACGGAAACTGAAAATTTCATATTATTTTCAAAGTAAAAGGGGCATAACTCTGCCAAAAATCATCGAACCATGACCAAATTCAAACTTGACCTGTATTTTTTCATGACATATCAATATGTCAAGTTTGAGTTGATTGTATTGTACCGTTGGGGAGATAATGAACGGAAACTGAAAATTTCATATTATTTTCAAAGTAAAAGGGGCATAACTCAGCCAAAAATCATCGAACCATAACCAAATTTTGAACTTGACCTGTATTTTCTCATGACATATCCATATGTCAAGTTTGAATTGATTGTGTCCAACCGTTCTTAAGATAATGAACGGAAACTGAAAATTTCATATTATTTTCAAAGTAAAAGGGGCATAACTCTGCCAAAAATCATCGAACCATAACCAAATTCGAACTTGACCTGTATTTTCTCATGACATATCCATATGTCAAGTTTGAATTAAATGTGTCCAACCGTTCTTAAGATAATGAACGGAAACTGAAATTTCATATTATTTTCAAAGTAAAAGGGGCATAACTCTGCCAAAAATCATCGAACCATGACCAAATTCGAACTTGACCTGTATTTTCTCATGACATATCCATATATCAAATTTGAGTTGAATATGTCCAACCGTTCTTAAGATAATGAACGGAAACTGATGATGACGGAATGACAGAATGACGGAAGGACGGAAGGATGGAAGGACGGAATGACGGAACAGGGTAACACTATATGCCCCGGCCATTACATGGCGGGGGCATAAAAAGTTAGTGTGAAAAACATAGCATCACATAATTTAACCAGTTTCCATCACGTTTGCAAGACAAATCCTCTTGTACAATTTCTTAGTGTCAAAGCAAAAAGCAAAGAAGGGCTTTTAATTACTAACAAAATCTAGTCAGTATACATGTATACCAAACTACCATATTGGCATATAACCTGCTTTGCTTTTTGCTTTGACACTAAGAAATTGTACAAGAGGATTTGTCTTGCAAACATGATGGAAACTGGTTAAATTATGCAACAGAAATTATGTATTAGTCAGCTCTGGAGGCAAGGGCTGCAAAGCTTTTCAGTCTTTAGGCTGAATGATGTTCTAAGGTAAATAATGGGTATTATAATCACTAAGTTAACATATAATGCTTCTTAATATCATAGTTTACTGTTATTTGAATTTAATGCCTAACTGTGAGAGTGATAAAGTCAAATATTAAATGCCTAAAGACTGCCATAACTGCCAAGAAAGACCTTCAATGCGTATATTTTTCGACCTTTGAAATAATTTTTCCCTGACTTTTCACGATTTTCATTTTTCACTGACCAAATTTCAAAATTCCCTGACAATTCCCTGACCTTGAAAAAATACCTAATTTCCCTGACTTTTCAAGTCCGCTGGCAACCCTGAATAAGATCTAAAAGAAAACACATTATAGTAGATTAAAAATGAATAAAGGTTTAGGATTCTGTACATTTATTAAAAATTGTTGGGAGAAAATGATGTTTAATTTGTTTGAAACCTTTAGTTAAACTTCTTTTTATGTACACATTCTGGTTTCCCAAACCGTAATATTCAGCTTCTTATGTCCTTAACTTTTATTTTTGCCCTGCTTCCCTCATCTTTTGATTTCACTTTCTTATTTCCTAAAAGCCCCATTATGCCTCTGATATGCTTTAATTTTAATTTCTTATAACCTTTTTTTTTTTGGTAACCCCATTCGAGTTACTCCATTTGCAAAAGTCGCTTTGCACGGCTAATATACCATAACGGGAGACTAAATCATGGTCACTGTACAGACTAGACAGAGTCGCTACATACAGACCATTTATATAGTAAAAAAGGTTCAGCGCACCTAACTATGGTTACTAAAGACAGAACGTCACTATATACAGGGGGTCACTAAGACAGTCTTTACAGTACATATACATACATTTCCACAAAAGTAAGAGTGCTGAAACTGAAAATTTCAAATTTCCAACGCTCAAGAACGATAACTTTGTCTAAATCATCAAACCATGACCAAATTCAAACTTGACCTGCATATTCCTATGACATATCCATATGTTAAATTTGTGTTGAATGTGTACAACTGTTGGGGAGATAATAAACCAAAATTGAATTTTTTTTTTTAATTTCAAGAGGGCCATAAATGCATGCAGCCAAAATTTCAAATGTTATAATATTTAGTTCCAAATTTGTTTGCATAAACCATTTTTTTCAATCTAAGTTCAAGGCTCTTAAACTTTCAATGTTAACACAAACCATATTTACACAAAGTTCAAAGCCCTGAAACTATCCAGTGTTTACCTTATGCAAATTGCATATTTGTAGCCGAGATAATAAGAAATTGTGATTTTTTAAAAAATTTCCAAGTTCAAGGGGGATAACTGTCAAAAAACATCTGACCATGACCAATTTAGAACCTGACTTGTATTTTCTGGTTAAATACCAGCACATGCAATGTCAACCTCAGACATTTCTACAAAAGTTTGACCAGAAACTGAAAATTTCTTATTTTTTTCTAAGTTAAATAAGGATAACTAATCGGACCAAAACCAGATTCGAACTTGACCTGAGCATTCCTTTAAGGTATCCATATGGCAAACTTGAGTTGAATCTGCACAACTGTTGGGAATTTCTACAAGGGGCAAAAGTCTGTCAAAAGTCATCAGACTAAACTATGACCAAATTAGAACTTGACCTCCATGATGTATCCATATGTCCAATTTGAGTTGAATAATTTGGCCTTCGAGATCAAGGTCATTTATGAATGAAGGTCAAAGTCTGTCTGGTTAACTTAAAGGTCTATCCTAGAGAAGTGTTGCGTTCAAGTTTGAAGACAATCCATTTATAAAAACCAAAGTTATAGCCACTTATAGCAAAAGTCAAGCAAAATTTAGACATTTAAACTTGAAGGTCAAGGTCATTTATGAATGAAGGTCAAGCTTAGTCTGGTCTACTTGCCAAGGGTTGTTATTGCCCAGTATGAAGACAATACACCAAAAACTTTAAAAGGTATGATCAAGGTTAAAGATTGCAGACAGCAACAGGAACGCCAACATGACTAACCATATTTCTATTTTATTTTCATTTTTTTTTTTTAAAGTCAAGCTTAAAAAGGAAATAACTCCAAAATTAGGCAAGGCAGAGTTACAGTTCATATACACTGCACTTCTACTTAATGAGATCCTTCCAACTACAAAGTTTCTCTGTTGTAGTTTTAGAGTAATGTCCCGAACAACAAAATGCGGATGGACGGACATATACAGACATATAGAGGGACAAAGTTGCGACTTTATGCCCTTGGGGAGCATAAAAAAACCCAAGCAAAATTTAGACATTTGTCCTTGAATGTCTTCTCCCAAGGGTTGTTGTGGCCAAGTTTGTTTGTTTGTTTGTTTGATTTTACGCCTTTTCCAAACAGTATTTCAGTCATATAGGCGGGTAGTTTTCTAACCATCGTTCCTGGAGAGTTACACCAGTACTAGACTACCTTCCTCCGCGCTAAACTACCAAAGCATCTCCCTGGGAGCGAACCCGCGCCAGAGAGGTAACTGGATTAGAAGTCATCGACTCTAACCCCTCGACCACGGAGGCCAGTATGAAGGTACTATATCAAGAACTTAAAAGGTTATGATCAACGTTATTGTCTATGGCCGGCAATGCCACCATGACTATAACAATACCTCTTTTTTTTCTTCAAAAAAAGTCAATCTAAAAATCAAAGGATGGCATAAGTGAGAGATAATACACTGAAAATTCACTGTCAAGTTTATTTTAGTCATTCCAATAAATTCATTTTAAAAAAGACAATACTAAATATTATGAACTCTAAATGTTACAGCAATGAAAATATCTGAAAAGAAAGAAAATAGTTAGGTGTTTTGTGTTGTTTTTTACTAGAAACAAACTATAAATATTTGAAAGAATAAAGCTATCTAAATAGCTTTTTAGTTGTCCTTAATAATATGCTATTGACAAATGATAACAATTATTTCCCGAACAAATTAACATTGTTTCTCCTCTGATCACTGTGTAGGTAGCTGTTCTATAGGTGTGGCAAACTTGAAATCCTCTGGAAATAGTTCATGGGCTTTAGGGTACATGAGTTTGTATGCCTGTCTTATTGTAACTTCAGCAACACCTGCGATGTCTCCTATTTCTGTAATTGAATATAAATGTTGAAATGAATGTTTGATAATTAGAAATAAATCATACCATTATCATATCCCTATAAGAGAATACCAGAAATATGTCACTAGAAACTAATAATGTCATTGTTGCCTCATGCCAAAACTAGAGCGATCAGTGATCACAAGTGTTGCCTGATGATAGCAACTTAAGCAGTTGTTACAATTGAGGGGTGATTGGATAGTTTGTTGAAAATGTAAATTTAACTAGAACTATCACTAAATGTGATTAATACCCCCACAAGACTGCTTCGGAAATAAGGATGTTACTAGTAACAGAATACCTTGTAAAAGAATTGAAATATAGAGTAATGGTTGTGGGCAATTAAAGATAGTTGTGGTTCTTATATGTTGCATTACCTTTCAATGTGGTGGGCCATTGATGAAGTTTAATTGAATTACTCTGTAATAAGTCCAGAAAGACAAAGAAAAGGAACAAAGGGCAATAATTCTATAAATACTGAAGATAGAGTTATAGTTCTTGTGCACTGCACTTCCTCTTATTGTGCTTGACCATTGTATGAAGTTGTTTTGAATTCCAACCAGTACGTTTTAAGTTATGCTCCTGACAAGGAAAAGTGTCAAAGGGCAGTAACTCTGTACTTTGTCAAAATGAAGTTATGGCTGTTGTGCACTGCACTTCCTTTTAATGTCCTTGACAACTGTACGAAGTTGTACTGAATTCCAAACAGTAGTTTTCAAGTTATGCTCTGGACAAGGAAAAGTAACAAAGGGCAATAACTCTGTAATTAGTCAAGATGGAGTTATGGTTCTTGTGCACTGCACTTTCTCTCAATGTGCTTGACCATTATATGAAGTTATATTGAATTCCAACCATTAGTCTTCAAGTCATGGTCAGGACAAAAAAGGCAATGGAAAAGCAACAAAGGGCAATAACTCTGTAATTACTTTAGATAGAGTTATGGTTCTTGTGCATTGCACTTCCCCTTATTGTGTTTGACAATTGTATGAGGTTGTTTTGAATTCCAACCAGTAGTTTTCAAGTTATGCCCTGGACAAGGAAAAGTAACAAAGGGCAATAACTCTGTAATTAGTCATGATAGAGTTATGGTTCTTACGCACTGCACTTCCTCTCAATGTGCTTGACCATTGTATGTAGTAATATTGAATTCAAACTATTAGTCTTCAAGTTATGGTCCGGACAAAAAAAAAGCAATGGAAAAACGACAAAGGGCAATAACTCTGTAATTACTTTAGATAGAGTTATGGTTCTTGTGCACTGCACTTCCCTTATTGTGTTTGACAATTGTATGAAGTTGTTTTGAATTCCAACCAGTAGTTTTCAAGTTATGCCCCGGACAAGGAAAAGTAACAAAGGGCAATAACTCTGTAATTAGTCAAGATAGAGTTATGGTTCTTACGCACTGCACTTCCTCTCAATGTGCTTGACCATTGTATGTAGTTATATTGAATTCAAACTATTAGTCTTCAAGTTATGGTCCGGACAAAAAAAAAAGCAATGGACAAGCAAAAAAGGGCAATAACTCTGTAATTACTTTAGATAGAGTTATGGTTCTTGTGCACTGCACTTCCCCTTATTGTGTTTGACAATTGTATGAAGTTGTTTTGAATTCCAACTAGTAGTTTTCAAGTTATGCCCCGGACAAGGAAAAGTAACAAAGGGCAATAACTCTGTAATTAGTCAAGATAGAGTTATGGTTCTTGTGCACTGCACTTCCTCTCAATGTGCTTGACCATTGTATGTAGTTATATTGAATTCCAACCATTAGTCTTCAAGTTATTCTCCGGACAAGGAAAATGCAACGGACGTCTGGACCGACCGACCGCCCGACCGACCAACCACCGGGTGACTCCTATATACCCCCCCCCCCAAAACTTCGTTTTTGGGGGTATAATAAACTTGGTAACTGTCCACTGCACAATGTTTTATGCCACTTCTAGTCTTGATGGTGTACACCTACAGGGAAAATCCATGACCCTCACCCCCGGGATGAAAACCAATTTAGACCCCAGGACTATATTTTGAACAAATTTGGTCCATTACACAATGTTTCAGTCAAAATATCAAAACTTTAGCCATTATTGAAATGAAGAATTTAATATAATTATACATATAAGGAAAATTCATACCACCCTGGATAGGGGCTAATTTAGACACTCAGGGCTATAATTTGAACAAACTTGGTAGAGGTCCACCAGACAATGTCTCAAGCCAAATATCATATCTTATATTAAGTTTTAATTGTTTAAGAAAAAAATTATTTTTTAAGTTTTTACTACATACATATAAGGTAAATGCATAACCGCCGAGGAGGGCCAGTTCTGACACAAGGTCTATAATTTGAACAATTGAGACAATGTTTTATGCTTAATATCTAACATATAGCCATTTCAGTTTTTATGAAGATTTTTGAAGTATTTACTATACAAGGAAAAGCCATACCCCCTTTGGGCCGGCTCAATATTGAGTCCAGGACAATAGTTTGAACAATTTTTGTAGTTTCATTAGATGATGCAACTCACAAAATATCTAAGCTGTAAACCAAGCACTTTTAGAGAAGAAGATTTTCAAGACATAATTTTTAAAATCTATTTTTAGCCCTTCTGACCCAGATGTTCAATGGAGCAGAGCCATTCGAAAATTTTAGTACAGCATCATATTAGGAACATGCCAGGAAATTTTAAAATTTGACCCAGTTATTTCAGAGGTGAAGTTGTTTGAAAACAAGAGGGCCCAGAGGGCCCTGGATCACTCACCTAAGAAATAGGTAAATAGGTTTAAGTTGAGCCCCTTTCACCCCAGAAGAAATAGCGAAAATCAAAACATCGCGAAAAATACAGGATTTACATTACATATAAGGAAAATCAATGACCCCTGGGGCCGGCCAATTTTGACCCTAGGGCTTTCATTTGAACAAACTTGGTAGACATCCACTAGAAGATGTTTTATGCAAAATATCTAAGCTCTAGCTCTTTTGGATTTTCATAAGAAGAATCTTTAAGTTTTAACTATATACATGTATATATAAGGAAAATCAATGACCCCCTGGGGCGGGGCTAATTTTGACCCTAGGGCTTTTATTCGAACAAACTTTGTGAACATCCATTTGAAGATCTTTCATGCTTAATATCTAAGCTCTTGCTCTTTGAGGTTTTTTTAAAGAAGATTTTTTAAGTTTTTTCTATAGACATGTAAGGAAAAAAATCAGACTCCCTGGGTGTGGTCAATTTAACCCTAGGGCTTTTATTTGAACAAATCTGGTAGACAGTCACTAGAAGATGTTTCATGCTTAATATCTAAGCTCTAGCTGTATGGGTTATTTAAAAGAAGATTTTTTTAAATTTTACATATAAGAAAATCAGTACCCCCGGGGCAGGGCCAATATTGATCCCAGGGCTTTTATTTGTACAAACTTTGTAGACATTTACCAGAAGATGTTTCATGCTTAATATCTAAGATCCAACTCTTTGGGTTTTTTAAAAGAAGATTTTTTAAGGTTTTACAACATGTATATACATGTAGGGAAATAATGTCATATATATATAAACATACATGTATATGGAAAAAATGACACCCTGGGGCTGGGCCAATTTTGACCCCAGGGCTTTTATTTGAACAAACATGGTAGAGAATCACTAGAAGATGTTTCATGCCAAATATCTTAGCTCTAGCTCTTTGGGTTTTTTAAAAGAAGTTTTTTCTTTTGCTTGCCATGGCAACCAGATTTCTGCATGGAATTAAATTCTTTGAACAATTTTTAAAGGTGACCACCAAAGGAACATTCCTGTGAAGTTTGGATGAAATTGGCTCAGCGGTTTATGAGGAGATGTAGTTTAAAGTAAAAGTTTACCGATGCCGGCTGAAAAGCGATCACAAAAGCTCACCATGTCACTTTGTGACAGGTGAGCTAAAAAATGACAACAGATAAATGGTTGCATTGACAGTTGATGAACGCTGTACAAGCTGTGATCTCAAAAGCTCACCTTGAGCACTCTGTGCTCAGGTGAGCTAAAAATAGGGGTATATGACTGAAATTAATAATGTGTTTATTGCAGCGCAAATGAACTTTGACTTGTGTTAAGATACAACATTTTTAAATGCCAAATATAAACACAATCATTGAAATCCTTCGAAAGTTGATGCAACCAATAGTTTCACATAAAATTGCTTACAAAAAGGGACATAACTCTATTTATAATGAGCTGATTGCTCACATGATTATGAAGGCTCAATCCCATTTTATTTTGGCTGTGTGACCTAGTTTTTGACCACATATGACCCATATTCGAGCTAGACATAGAAATCAAAATTTAAGAATATTTTCTAAGTCAATTTTTGACCTTCAAGTGTGACCTTAACCTTAAGCTGGCAAAATGGTAACATGGGTTCTGCACATTACCTTGTTGAAGTGAACATTTGATCCAAGATTGAAGAAAATCATTCCATTAGAGAAGGACTTACAGAGCGGACACGACATACTGTCTAATATTTGATTGTTTGATATTTGACCTTCAATTGTGACCTTGACCTTGAGCTGACACATGGGCAACATGGGTTCTGCACACCTCCCTTGTTGAGGTGAACATTTGAGCCAAGTTTGAAGAAAATCCTTAAATTGGTATAGATAGAGCGGACATGATAATGGGGACGGACGGACCGACAGACACGACAAAGCGAATCCATTATAGCCCCAGCCCCACATTTTGTGGTGGGGGTATAGTAATGTCCAAAACAAATAATGTCAATATTTAAAATGCCTTGAAATACAATATACCTTTTTGTGTTTTCTTATCCTCTGATGCCTGTGATGCCATGTAAATAGCTGCTGCGGCCACTGATACAGGACTTCTCCTGTAAAAATTTTTATGGGAATACCATATAACTTGTTTGCAATTTTATAATATTCAGACATGTCATAAGTACAATGGGGAAATTTTAATTAGTGGCAATGGCAGTGCGTTTTAATAATTAAATCTTACCTGTGAACAAGAAATGAGTCCATAGGACATGATTTAACTCTAGGTGAAATGTTTTTTTTAGGCTACACGTAACACAAGTTTAAAACAAACAAAAAAATCTTTTACTAAGTCAATGACAAAAACTCTACAAATACTGTATAAATCCACAAGCAAACCCCAAGGTGCATAACTACACATGCTGACCAACATTCTTGTATGTTTTCAGGACTACAGGTCAAATACTTTTTGAGCTATGCATGAACAAGTCTATAATTTATACTAAGTCAAGGGCAATAACTCTAACAAAACTGAAAAAAATCCACATGCAAAACACCAGGACTGGTGCTTAGGTTCACAGTGATGTTGATTATCATTCCTGTAAAGTTGGTTGATTCTGACCCAAGCACTGAAGGTACACATAAAAACAACATTGATACTGGTGACATTTTTCATTTACATTGTGACGTCATGAACTTGATTCTGTTGTTTTATGTGTGTGCACCTGGTTGCGTACCCCTTGTTATTTGTAATTTTCACAGAATTATTTGTAAACATATTGCATTGATTTTTCAGTATATGTATATATATAAAGGAAATGTTGCAATATTTGTCTCTTGTAAAATCATGTACACAACTTAAAAGATGTTAACAGTAGAGCCGCAGGCCACAAACTTTGAACAACCTTTGTACACTGGTAGACAGCACTTCTCACACCACTACAGTTTCAAACAGTCAACTGCTAAGACAAGATTTGATGTATGGATTTAACTAAAAGTCACAAGGACAGAGGTGAGGACTATAAGCGGGATGTAGCAAAACCTCAATTCTCTGTTCCTCTAAATAAGCTTGAGCCAAGGCTGTCCAGTGTGCAAGTGCATTACTATGGAGTAATTTGATCCTACACCAGACCTTGGGTTTTTTGTAATGAAGTGATTAAGTACAACAATGAGAACATGGTCACAGTAAAATGTTCCAGTGACACTACGCTTCTCTAAGGCACAGCTACATAGGCCAGTATTCCATCACTGTAACAAGATTGCATTTGTGAAACAAGAGGGCCATGATGGCCTTATATTGCTCACCTGATTATTGAGGCTCTCAAGCCTCAATATTGTTAGCAATGAATGAAAGGCAGATATAATGCCATAAACTTAAACTGACATCATAACATTTATATCTGAAACAGTGCAAATGATAATAAGTTTTTTTTTCATATACTGCAAAATCACTATTATTCGTGGGGCACGAATTTTCGTGGTGTTCGTGGGTAGGTCAATCCACGAATTTAAGATCCCACGAAATTTTATTACACCATGTCTCTATTCTGTATATTAAAATCATGCGTCGGCGCTTTTCCTGCCGATTTTTGGATAATGAATGTATACAGATAATCAGCTTAGTGGCAGGTTATATCTATAAATAGTTCAAGTTTACAATATTTAAGAAACTTCAGAGAAAAGTCGATTAGGCCCCCTATATATATGTCACAAATCTCGATCACATAAACACATCACAGGGACTACTTGATTGTTATAGGCTACTTGATTGTGTCAGAAAATATACTTGAGATAATCAAGTAAATATGGGGCATTAATTAGCGCCGATAAAAATTGTCAGTTTGCACTTTTTAATTACCAATCTAATTGACTTTGATATTAATGTTGTATTTTAAAAAACAAACAAGATTGCATTTGAGAAAAATGCTATGCCACCGCATTAATACAACACTAAATACTAGTAGTAGTGTAGGAACAGATTCTTTTTGTTTCTATACAATTTTGAAGATTGTCATAATGCATAGATCTCTGACCTATCTAATTCTTAATATCAGATTAGTGGTTAAATCTGTTGTTAACTCAATAAAAGATCAGAGTAGGAATATATCAATGCACTCGAGTCTAGTGAATTAGGTGGTGAAGGTCATATTTCACACAGCCTAAATTTCATGACTACATCAAATGCAACACAGTAAGACACTTTGTAAAAATCTAGGTCAGCTGAAATCAAAGTTCACTTTACATCCTAATCTGTGCACATGGTTCAAATTTCATAGCTGTACATCAAAGGACAAGAAAGTAGGTCACATCATCAAAATCTAGGTCACCTGATATCAAAGTTCAATTTTACAACTAAAACTGTGCACATGGTTAAAATTGTCCCCTTGGGCAAGGCAAAATTTTGGACCCAAGGATTTAATTCAAAACAATCTTGATACAGTCCACCAAACAACATTTCAAGTCAAATATCTAAGTTGTAGCTTTCTCCCATTCAGAAAACATTTGTTATATTTTCTGTTTTTACTATGTGTACATAATGAGAATCACTGCCCCGGGGCAGGGCCAATTTTGACACCAGGGGAAAAATTTGAACAACTTTGGTAGAGCACCTATAGATGATTTTGGGGGCCTCCGTGGCCGAGTGGTTAAGGTCGTTGACTTAAGATCACAGGTCCCTCACCGCTGTAGGTTCGATCCTCACTCGGGTCGAAATCTTTCATGTGAGGAAGCCATCCAGCTGGCTTACGGAAGGTCAGTGGTTCTACCCAGGTGCCCGCTCATGCCTGAAACAATGCCCGAAGGGGCACTTGGGGGTCTTCCTCCACCAATAAAGCTGGAAAAAATCGACGAAAAAATCTCGGCGGGACGCTCTAGGATGGCCCGACTTGAGTGTACGGTCGCCCATATGGGCTTTCCGGCGGCGACCTTAAATAAACGCATTAAAAAAAAAAAAAAGATGATATTATATAGCTAACATCAAAGCTCTATGCCTTGTACCTTCAGACAAAAATATTTTTTTATTTTTTTACTATATGTACATAATGAAAATCAATGACCCCTGGGGAGGGACCAATTTTGACCCCAGGGCTATAATTTGAACAATCTTTGTAAAGGTTCACTTCACAAAGTCTCATGCCATATATTTAACCTCTAGCCTTTGTCAATTCAGAGAAGAAGATTTTTCAATTCAGAGAAGAAGATTTTTCAAGTTTTTACTTTATACATATGAGGAAAACTATGGCCTCTGGGGCAGGGCAATTTTAACACTAGGGGCATAATTAAAACAACTTTAGTAGAGGACCTATAGATGATATTATATACAAAATATCAAAGCTCTAAGCCTTGTACCTTCAGACAAGAAGATTTTTTATTTTTTTACTATATGTACATAGTGAAAATCAATGACCCCTGGGGGGTGGGGCCAGGCCAATTTTGACCCCAGGGCTATAATCTTGCTAGAGGTTCAATACATAATGTTTCATGAAAAATATCTTAACTCTAGACTTTGTAAATTTAGAGAAGATGATTTTTTAAAGTTTTTACAAAATACATATAAGGAAAACCTATGGCCCCCGGGGCAGGGCTAATTTTGACACTAGAGGCAAAATTTGAACAACTTTGGTAGAGTACCTATAGATGATATCATTTAACAAATATTAAAGCTCTAGGCCTTGTACCTTCAGACAATAAGATTTTTTTGATTTTCTACTATATGTATATAAAATTATTGAAAATTAATGACCCCCGGGGTGGGGGCAATTTTCACCCAAGGGCTATAATTTGAACAATCTTGCTAGAAGTTCACTTCACAATGTTTCATGCAAAATATCTAACCTCTATCATTTGTCAATTGCTAGAAGAATTTTTTTTTAAGTTTTTACTATATACATATAAGGAAAACCAATGACCCCCGGGGCGGGGCCGATTTTGACCCCAGGGCTATAATTTGAACAATTTGGGTAGAGGTCTACCAGACAATGCCTTATGCAAAATATCTAAGCTCTAGGCTGTTTTGGTCTTTACAAGAAGGATTTTAAGTTTTTACTATATGTACATATAGTGAAAATCAATAACCCCCGGGACAGGGCCGATTTTGACCCCAGGGCTATAATTTGAACAATCTTGGTAGATTTCTACCAGACAATGCCTTATGCAAAATATCTAAGCTCTAGGCCTTTAGGGTCTTTACAGGAAGGTATTTTATGTATATATAGTGAAAATCAATGACCCCCGGGGCGGGGCCGATTTTGACCCCAGGGCTATAATTTGAACAATCTTGGTAGAGGTCTACCAGACAATGCCTTATGCAAAATATCTAAGCTCTAGGCCTTTTGGATCTTTACAAGGAGATTTTTTAAATTTATTCTTATAATTCCTTTTGGTTGCCATGGCAACCAGATTTCTGCATGGAATGAAATTCTTTGAACAACTTTGGAAGCCCTTCACCCAAGGATCAATCCTGCCAAGTTTGGTTGAAATTGGACTAGTGGTTTTTCACAAGAAGATTTTTTAAGTTCACTATATAATCTATATAACACACACACACACACAAACAAACAAACAAACAAACACACACACATACATACACACAGGTGAATCGCTATATGCCACCGCATCGCAGATGCTGCGGTGGCATAAACACAATAAAAAATACCGATCATAACAAAAGATGACTAGTTAATTCTTTTATTGCATTTTAACAAGTTTGTTAATGGTCCAGTTTACATGAATTTTATTCTGTATTTGTACGACTTCTATTCCATAAACATAAAAAATGCGGCCGACTTTGTTATTTTTTTAGATCCGTACATACTCGTTCCATTTACTTGTAATAATGTATATGCATATAGATTTACACTGTAGATGTGAAGTTGCGTGTAATTTCTGTAACTGGCTGATTAAAACGTGGCAGTCGTGTCATAGAAATTATGTGATATTTACGTCTGCGAATTTTAGGGACAGGGTTCAATTGAGCTGCCTATCATGTCACATAAATGTGTTATTTGCAATAAATTATCGACAGATTTGCCCAGAGGCAAGGATTAAATTTAATGACCAGCGTGGTGTAGTACGTAAAGATCTGTGTTTGCTGTAAATAAACAAGAGGGCCATGATGGCCCTGAGGTCACTCACCTGTATAAAGGCACCCGGAGCGGGGCCAGTTTAAACCCCAGGGCTTCTATTTGAACAAACTTGGAAGATTGGAAGACACCCATTAGATGATGTTTCACAAAGTGAAGTTTTTACTACACACATATAATGAAGAACAATGATCTACTCCCCCCCCCCCCCGTCAGGGCCAATTTTAATCCAGGGGCTTTTATTTGAACAAACTTGGTAGACACCAATAAGAAAATAAGAAGATGTTTCATGCTAAACATCTAAGCTCTAGCTCATTGGGTTTTTTAAAAGAAGATTTTTTAAGTTTTTACTATACACCTATAGTTAAAAAATGATGACACCCTTGGGGCAGGGCCAGTTTTGACCCCCGGGCGTTTATTTTAACAAACTTTGTAGATATTTACTTAAAGATGTTTCATGCTTAATATCTAAACTCTAGCAATTTGGGTTTTTCCAAAGAAGATTTTTAAGTTTTTGCTATACACATATAAGGAAAATCAATGACCCCCCGGGCGGGGCCAGTTTTGACCCCAGGGCTTTTATTTGAACATACTTGGTAGACACCCATTAGAACATGTTTCATGCTAAATATCTTAGCTCTAGCTCTTTGAGTTCTTTAAAAGAAGATTTTTTTATGTTTTTACTTATTTTATGAAATGCATATAGGGAAAATCAATGACCCCCTGGGGCGGGGCCAATTTTGACCCCAGGGCTTTTATTTGAACATACTTGGTAGATACTCATTAGAAGATGTTTCATGCTAAATATCTTAGCTCTAGCTCTTTGGGTTCTTTAAAAGAAGATTTTTTAAGTTTTTACTATATGCATATAGGGAAAATCTATGACCCCCTGGGGCGGGGTCAATTTTGACCCCAGGGCTTTTATTTGAACAAACTTGCTAGACATTCACTAGAAGATGTTTCATGCCAAATATCTAAGCTCTAGCTCTTATGGTTCTTTAAAAGAAGATTTTTTTAAGTTTTTACTATATGCATATAGGGAAAATCAATGACCCCCAGGGCGGGGCCAATTTTGACCCCAGGGCTTTAATTTGAACAAACTTGGTAGACACTCACTAGAAGATGTTTCATGCTCAATATCTTAGCTCTAGCTCTTTGGGTTCTTTAAAAGAAGATTTTTTAAGTTTTTACTATATGCATATAGGGAAAATCAATGACCCCCTGGGGCGGGGCCAATTTTGACCCCAGGGCTTTTATTTGAACAAACTTGGTAGACATTCACTAGAAGATGTTTCATGTCAAATATCTAAGCTCTAGCTCTTACAGTTCTTTAAAAGAAGATTTTTTAAGTTTTTACTAAATGCATATAAGGAAAATCAATGACCCCCTGGGGCGGGGCCAATTTTGATCCAAGGGCTTTTATTTGAACAAACTTGGTAGACACTCATTAGAAGATGTTTCATGCTAAATATCTTAGCTCTAGCTCTTTGGGTTCTTTAAAAGAAGATTTTTTAAGTTTTTACTATATGCATATAGGGAAAATCTATGACCCCTGGGGCGGGGTCAATTTTGACCCCAGGGCTTTTATTTGAACAAACTTGCTAGACATTCACTAGAAGATGTTTCATGCCAAATATCTAAGCTCTAGCTCTTATGGTTCTTTAAAAGAAGATTTTTTAAGTTTTTACTATATGCATATAGGGAAAATCAATGAACCCCCTGGGGCGGGGCCAATTTTGACCCAGGGCTTTTATTTGAACAAACTTGGTAGACATTCACTAGAAGATGTTTCATGTCAAATATCTAAGCTCTAGCTCTTACAGTTCTTTAAAAAGAAGATTTTTTTAAGTTTTTACTATATGCATATAGGGAAAATCAATGACCCCCTGGGGCGGGGCCAATTTTGATCCCAGGGCTTTTATTTGAACATACTTGGTAGATACTCATTAGAAGATGTTTCATGCTAAATATCTTAGCTCTAGCTCTTTGGGTTCTTTAAAAGAAGATTTTTTAAGTTTTTACTATATGCATATAGGGAAAATCTATGACCCCCTGGGGCGGGGTCAATTTTGACCCCAGGGCTTTTATTTGAACAAACTTGCTAGACATTCACTAGAAGATGTTTCATGCCAAATATCTAAGTTCTAGCTCTTATGGTTCTTTAAAAGAAGATTTTTTAAGTTTTTACTATATGCATATAGGGAAAATCAATGACCCCCAGGGCGGGGCCAATTTTGACCCCAGGGCTTTAATTTGAACAAACTTGGTAGACACTCACTAGAAGATGTTTCATGCTCAATATCTTAGCTCTAGCTCTTTGGGTTCTTTAAAAGAAGATTTTTTAAGTTTTTACTATATGCATATAGGGAAAATCAATGACCCCCTGGGGCGGGGCCAATTTTGACCCCAGGGCTTTTATTTGAACAAACTTGGTAGACATTCACTAGAAGATGTTTCATGTCAAATATCTAAGCTCTAGCTCTTACAGTTCTTTAAAAGAAGATTTTTTAAGTTTTTACTATATGCATATAGGGAAAATCAATGACCCCCTGGGGCGGGGCCAATTTTGACCCCAGGGCTTTTATTTGAACAAACTTGGTAGACACTCACTAGAAGATGTTTCATGCCAAATATCTAAGCTCTACCTCTTATGGTTTTTTAAAAGAAGATATTTAAAGTTTTTTCTTTTGGTTGCCATGGCAACCAGAGTTCTGCATGGAATTAAATTCTTTGAACAATTTTTAAAGGTGACCACCAAAGGAACATTCCTGTGAAGTTTGGATGAAATTGGCTCAGTGGTTTATGAGGAGATGTCATTTAAAGCAAAAGTTTACGGACGGACGATGGACGGACGGACGCCGGACGAAAAGCGATCACAAAAGCTCACCCTGTCACTTTGTGACAGGTGAGCTAAAAATTATTAAAGGGCCATAACTCTGACAAAAATCATTGAACCGGAAAATACTGACAATATGCACAACTAGACTTGGTATTGATCATTCCTGTAAAGTTTGGATGAAATTGCACCAGTAGTTTATGAGGAGTAGTCCGGACAAGCTTTTGTGTATCTGGCAACACACAGAAAAAAACACCTTTTTATCAAAGGGCCATAACTGGGCCAAAAATCATTCAACCGAATAACCCGTGCAATATGCAATATGCAATATATAGGACTTGAGCTATATATCAATCATTGAAATTGCATTAGTGGTATAAGAGAAGTAGTCCGGACAAACTTTAAAAATAAAAATTATTAAAGGGCCATAACTCTGACAAAAATTCTTGAACCAAAAAATGCTGACAATATGCACAACTAGACTTGGTACTGATCATTCCATTAAAGTTTGGATGAAATTGCACTAGTAGTTTATGAGGAGTAGTCCAGACAAGTTTTGTGACGGACTACTCCGTAGAGGCGACACAAAAAGTATTTTTTAAGGAAAATTCTAAGTTCAAGGGGAGATAAATCTAAAACTATTGGTGCTAGAGTTATGAACCTTGTCACATAAGATGTGGTTGATGATAAGGAACATATATTTGAAGTTTGAAGTTGATACCTTAAGAAATTACAAAGTTATAGTGAAAAATATTTTTACTGCACCAAAACTTTAATCGTATAGTCGAGCTAAAAATCTATTTTTAGCCCTCCTGATCCAGATGTTCAATTGAGCAGAACCATTTGAACAATTTTAGTAAAGCTTCATGCTAGGAACATCCCAAGAAAATTTCATCAAATTTGGCCCAGTAGTTACTGAGAAGAAGTTGTTTGTATAAGAAGAGGGCCATGATGGCCCTAAAATCGCTCAACTGAATATAAGACTCTCCATGACAAGTAATATTGTAATCTATGAATAAAAGCAGATATAATATGTAAATCTATACCTGATTTCACAAAATTTATATTTGTATCTTAAATAGTGCATGTGTAAAAACATTTGCAAGTGAAAACAACAGTTCAAAAAGATGGGGTGCGGCCAATTTTTACCCCAGGGCTTTTATTTGAACAAACTTGGTAGACACCGATAAGAAGATTTTTCATGCTTAATATCTAAGCTCTAGCATTTAGAATTTTTTAAAAGAACATTTTTTTTTAGTTTAAGTTTTTACTATATATACTCAAACTCGGTATTATCGGCGCACCTCTATTCCGAAAATACGGTAATTTACATAAATAGCACCGCCTACCACCCTCTCACGTGAGTAAACAATAACAAGGAAGACGTCACTTTTTTTCTATGGAAGGCCGTTTACGTATAATAACACTTACATTATTAACCATCCTGAGCAGAGCAAGTTGTAGATCTGCATTTTTAGGTAAGTTTTTTTTTACTGTGTAATTCTTCTTTCAGGTTTCTCATACAGTGACTGCTAAGAGACGTCTTTCTTTTAGTACACCACATCCAGTGAAAATGAGGCGCCAGTATGACCCAGCAAATCTTCAACCTATCATGCAACCAATAAGGGTATGTCTGCCTATCGTGCTTCTGGGCTGTATGGGGTGCCAGAATCTACCATCAAGGATAGGCCATCAGGAAGGGTAGAGACTGGGGTAAAGCCAGGGCCGTTGAAGTTATTTTCATCCGAAGAGGAGCAGAGGTTGGCAGACCATATAAAGCACATGGCCAGCATTGGGTATGGCTATACTAAGGCCAACGTACAATATCTCGCTGCTGATTTTGCAGTGGCTTGTGGCAAGAAAGTGAACAGTGACAAACCACTTAGTGACAGTTAGTTTTATGGTCTTCTAACAAGATGGGAAAATCTGAAGGTTGCAAAACCTCAAAAGCTCTCTTTACTTTGAGCTAAATGTGCCTCCAAGGAGGTCCTTTATCAATATTTCAAGGAACTTTGCACCATTATTTCTGATAATGGACTTTAAGGGAAACATGAGCGCATTTATAACATTGATGAGACTGGCATTAATACAGAGCATACTCCACCACATATAGTATGTGATGCAACCTCTCAGCCACAAGCAGTTACTTCCCCAAGATCATCAACTGTGACAATTATTGGTGGGGAACCAGATCCCACCCTATTACATTTTTCCAGGGAAACAGTGGAATAGTGAATTTTTAAATGTAGCTCCCACTGGTGCAGATGGTGAAATGTCTGATAGTGGTTGGTTTAATTCTCTAATTTTCCAAAATTATCTTACAAAACACCTTATAAAGTATGCAAATGTCTCATCTGATACTCCAACTCTCATTATTTTTGATGGACACAAATCACATGTTCAACTCTCTCTGGGCAAGAGAAAAAAAACATAATTCTGTTTGTGCTTCCACCTCACACAAGTCACATAACACAGCCTTTAGATGTTGGGGTATTCGGACCTTTGAAGTCTATGTACTATAGGGAATGTCAACTGTATTTACAGAAACATCCAGGTCAAAAGATCACCAAATATGAGGTGTCTAAATTAACTTCAAAGCCATACTTGAAAGCTCTGTGTCCTGAAAACCTGATTTCGTCTTTCCGTAAGACTGGAATATATCCATTCTCAGATTGTACCATCAAAGAGTCCCAGATAGCACCCTCTTCAACTTATGTGTTCCTAATGTGTCTGCTGTTGATCCTCAACCTCAATGTCTTCAGTGTTCACCAAGACAAGAGAAACCAATGTGCCAATACATGCCCTAGAAACTGACAATAAAAACATTCCAGAAGGTGTACTTAGTCCTAGAAGTATTTTCTTCAAGTCCGGACCATCACTGGCATCTCTGATCCCAGTAGGAAACCTAGGAAGAAGTTTGTATCACCATTTCTAGCTGGTAGTTTGTCAAAGCCCAATAACATCACAGTGCTTCAAGCTAAAAAGCCCAAAGCAAATCAAGCAACAATCACAGATCATTCATCTCAATCTGAAAAATCTTTAAGTAAATCCTCTACTACCAAAGCAGTTCCATCATCTTCTTCAAAACAACTTCCTCATCCAGGTCCTTCTGCTTATTATGTCAGCAGTTCAGAGGCTGAAACTGAGTCTGGCTCTGAGGATGAATCTTCAAATTGCTGTGTGTGCCATAAATTTTCACCTCCAGCTCTTAAGCAGTGTACAAGTTTAGTTATTGTGAAGTGGGCTCAATGCGATAAGTGTCATCACTGGACACATTTGTCCTTCTGCACTGAGGTCAGGGTTGTGTGGCGTCATAGTGAATTTCTATGACCCCACTGCCAATAAATACATTTAAAACTGTAAAAAAACTGTTAAAAGAAAGACTGTTTAACTCTTTCCTGTTCCATGTTGACTTTTTAAATATCCAGTTAATTGTTTTGATATAACACTTTGACATTGTTTGGTGACATTTTATTTTCAAAAACCATGAACTTGTTGAATCATACTCTTGTCTTGAAACTTTATAAATCAACCATAATATGTGTGTAAAGTACAGAAAGATAATTATTTGACGGTGGATAGCCAAACTTTAAGGTAAGACAAGCTTTCAGTCATTTTTTTTACATCAACGGCTTGCCATAGTTGATCAATGCTGAATACGTCGATAACAGAGTGTTCTCCCTTTAGGAGGTTGTGTAGGCAGTCATGTGTATTGAAGCTAAACATCTTTGACCCAGTTCAGCATAAACTGAATTTCTTACGGTGAATTTGTAGAAAAGGTGTCTGCTTTTTCACGCAAAATATAAATTATTTAATCTAGCACTGAAAAATAACGCGTACATAGTGCAAACTTTAAGTACGCCGATAATACGGTGTTCTAGGCTACATATAAGGAAAACCAATGACCGCCCCTTCACCCCGGGAAGGGTCAATTTTGACCCCAAGGCAAAAAAATTTGGTAGACACCCACTAGAAGATGTTTCACGCTAGATATCTAAACTCTAGCTCTTTGGGCTTTTTAAAAGAAGATTTTGTTTTTGTTTTTACTATATATCTATCTATATATTTAAAATCAATGACCCCCTCCCCCCCCCCGGGCAGGCCAATTTTGACCCCAGGGCTTTTATTTGAACAAACTTGGTAGACTGTTATTTGAAGATATTTCATGCTTAATATCTAATGTCAAACAGCCCCGGGCGGCGTTTTTTCCACACAAAAAATCGTAATACCGGCCGATGGTAGCAGCAATCAGTGTAATAAGTCGCACAATGTTTATTAGACAGATAAAACGTATTTCTGTGAAAATAATGCTGATGAATAGTTCAGTCTCTACAGTATAAATCACAAAGTGAAATTTGGATGTTGTATGCAAATGAAAGCTGAGTTTTCTACTTTTGTCACGTAAACTAACAGAATTTTGCTATTTGAACATGAATTAAATCATAGTTAATATTTTTAGGCACATTATTTCTATATGTTACAAAATATTTAATTATTGAAACTGTTTTAAATGAAACCATTATTATATATACCAAAACAATTTGAAATTGTAAGGGCTGTAAACAATGTGAATTTGTGACTTACCCTGGTACAAGGTATTTGTCAACAGCTTTAGTGGCAATATGGGTAGCTGCCCTCTGTATCTTTGAAGATAAACTCAAATTTGAGCAGAATCTGGACTGAAATTGTAAACATAACAGAATGCCATTTGTAGATATACTATATGGAACTACAATAAAAACAGATAATAATGTTAAATCAAAGGCACATACAATCACCTCAATTTTAAATCATTTCATCTGAAGCAAACCAAGATAAATGTTCCTTTTAACCTTTTTATCTACAAGAGCTATGTTAACATGGCCATCCCCCGCCGATTATGTTTGCTCATTGGAAAAATGTATATGTAGTAGAGCAAAATAATTCAATTTTAAGAGGTCTTTTGGTAATGAAAACTGATGGCTGAAGTGATTACAGATTTAAAACCTATGTAAATACTGATGGTTAAAAATAACAAAGGGCAATAACTGAAAAATAATGCAGGGTAGGTTATCATTGTTATGTGCTCATTCTTGTGTGCTGCACTCCTCCTTAATGAGATCTATCCACCTATGAAGATTCAAGTTGATACCTCAAATATTTTTTGAGATGTGCTCAGGACAAAAAGTATGAAAAATAACAAGGGGCAATAACTCAAAATTTATAAAGGGTAGAGTTATCATTCTTGCACACAGCATTCCTCCTCAATTAGATCTACCAACCTATGAAGTTTCTGATGGCTGAAGTGATTACAGATTTGAAACCTATGTGAATATTGATGTCTGAAAATAACAAAGGGCAATAACTCAAAAATTATGAAGGGTAGAGTTATCATTCTTATGCACTGCAAACCTCCTGAGTGAGATCTATGCAATATTTGTCTCTTGTAAAATCATGTACATAAATTAAAAGATGTTAACAGTAGAGCCGCAGGCCACAAACCTTTTGAACAACCTTTGTACACTGGTAGACAGCGCTTCTCACACCACTACAGTTTCAAACAGTCAACTGCTAAGACAAGATTTGATGTATGGATTTAACTAAAAGTCACAAGGACAGAGGTGAGGACTATAAGCGGGATGTAGCAAAACCTCAATTCTCTGTTCCTCTAAATAAGCTTGAGCCAAGGCTGTCCAGTGTGCAAGTGCATTACTATGGAGTAATTTGATCCTACACCAGACCTTGGGTTTTTTGTAATGAAGTGATTAAGTACAACAGTGAGAACATGGTCACAGTAAAATGTTCCAGCGACATATTCCATCACTGTAACAAGATTGCATTTGTGAAGCAAGAGGGCCATGATGGCCTTATATTGCTCAACTGATTATTGAGGCTCTGATTATTGAGGCTCTCAAGCCTCAATATTGTTAGCAATGAATGAAAGGCAGATATAATGCCATAAACTTAAACTGACATCATAACATTTATATCTGAAACAGTGCAAATGTTAATAAGGTTTTTTTCATATATGCCTTTTTATAACATATCATGTATCAACTGAGGAAGCTAAATAAAGCGAAACGTGTTTTGATACTTAAATTTGTGTTGGTTTTTGATCCAATTGTCCTATTTTTATAACATAGTAACAAATAACATTTGATAACCTAATTTCTAAGTTCAAGGGGGAATAATTCTGGAAATAGTCATGCTACAGTTATGAAACTTGTCACACAACATGTGTGTAATGATAAGAAATATATATTTAAGTTTGAAGTAGATACCTTTAAAGGTAAAGAAGTTATAATATTTCTTAAGGACAATCCTAAGTTCAAAGAGAGATTAATCTGAAAATATTGCTTCAAGAGTTCTGAACATATCACATATCTGGTGAAAAATTAAGTATGAAAAATAACAAAGGGCAATAACTCAAAATTATGAAGGGTAGAGTTATCATTCTTGTGCACTGCACACCTCCTGAGTGAGATATATCCACCTATGAAGTTTCAAGTTGATACTTCAAATACTTTTTGAGATATGCTCTGGACAAAAATGTGGGACGCTAGGACAGACAAAAGGACGGACTGGTGGACAGACACCTTTTGGCAGGGGATAACAAAGGGCAACAACTGAGAAATTATGCAGGGTATAGTTATCATTCATGTGCACTGCACTCCTCAATATGATCTATCCACCTATTAAGTTTCAAGTTGATACCTCAAATACTTTTTGAGATATGCTCTGAACAAAAATGTGGGACGGAAGGACATTCCTGCGAATAGACATTTATTGGGTACTTCTTTTGTTTAAAAGTACCCAATAAGAGAACAAAAGTACCCAACAGTACTGACGGAATGAATAGAATTACCCAACAAGTGTCCTTTTGTGCGCCGGAGGTACCCAACAAGTGTCTTCTCGTGCGCCCTGATGGACAGATGGACGGACGGAGACTATTTCTATATCCCCGCTGCCTTTTTGGCAGGGGATAAAAATCATTACTATAGTTAGAGAAAATGTCCTTCAAGAATACTGTGTGGGGGCGTGCCCGAGTGGTCAATGCATCGGACTAGTAATCTAAGGATTGCTGACCGCATGGATTCAAAACCTGTCAGAGGCAAGCCATAGAAACTTTACATTCATTGCTTAGTACTGGTTGATTTCAGGAAGGGATTCGAGAGTTACAATAAGCTTATAGCTTCCGACATAATCAAACTAAAGTAAATTTGTATAAACTAAAAATACTGTCTTTCAGATCTTAAAACAAGACAGTACATCATAACATACGAAATTCTTAAAGTGAAATTAAAAGGTCCAATCAAACCTGGCTTTTTCTTGGCTTTATGGCACACCAACACAGCTGAAGTCATATGGCTCCGAAACAGGAAAGATAATTTTGACCAACCATGAGTGTAAATAACTTAAAGCAACAACAGGGGTCAAACCACTTTACCTGCTGGAACTAAGAGATGCATAGACTCCAGCAATTCAAAGTCATTTAGTTTCCTCTTACGATAACAAGAGTTAAACTGTGGCTGCCATTCTGATGCCTCCACCCATTAACAAGGGTCCCCATCAAACTTGAAGAAACCTCAGCTATCACTAAAGGTGCTCCATACACCTACCAGAAACCCTAAGTATTTGGAAAAACAAGGGGGCCATTGGCCCCAAAGCCCTCACCTGAGTACTGACTATTATAACTGTGACAGCAGTGAAAGTCAGTGTTTATCAATGTTGATCATTAGACCATATAATATTTCATGCAAAATGTATTTTTAATCATACAGTGTAACTTCCGAAAACCGAACACCCATGGGACTTGTCAAAAAGTTCGGATTTCAGAGGTTTCCGGAATTCAGAGGTTTATGATAATGTGGACAAGACTAAGCCACTTAATATCACTGAATGTCAAGGAAGATGTGGCCATTACTGTAATATTATATATAATAGTCTTTTAATCAAGATAAAGATGTGAATGAAAAGAATACATTTTTATCTTACCTGCAAATGCTTTTGGATTTCTATCAGTTTGTAGAAATGTTGTTAATTGCATAAACTTACATATCGTCAGATGCTAGTTAATTAATTATTACATCAAATGCAATAAAATCCCTAAAGACGTTTGATGCATACATTGTCCATATAGATAGAGATATAAAATCTAAATCTTAACAAGAGGGCCATGATGGCCCTGAGTCGCTCACCAGAAACAACTGCTTTTCAGTGTTGGAATGTCAATATTTCCTAATATCAAATTTAAGCATAGAATATGTTTAAACAATAATTTGAAGAAATGCCATGACCTGGGGCATTTAAGCTTTAGCTTAAATGGGGCTAATCAAATTAATATGAGCAAACTTGATAAAAAACTACCTAAGAATGCTACAAAGTTTGGTGATCATCTATCAATTATTTCAGTAGGAAATGATGTTCGAAGTTTTTTTTCTATTTTTAGCTTTAGTGGCCCCTAAAAGGGGCTAATCAAATTAATATAAGCAAACTTGATAAAAGAGTACCCAAGAATGCTACAGACAAAGTTTGGTGATCATCCATCAATTGGTTTTAAAGTAGAAGATGTTTAAAGGTTTTTCTATTTTTAGCTTGAGTGGCCCCGAAAAGGGGCCAATCAAATTCACGTGAGTGAACTTTATAAAAGATTACCCAAAAATGCTACAAACAAAGTTTGGTGATCATCCATCAATTAGTTCTGTAGGAGAAGATGTTTAAAATTATTTCTATTTTTAATTTTAGCGACCCGTAAAAGGGGCTAATCAAAAAAATATGAGCAAACTTGATAAAAGACTACCCAAGAATGCTACAGACAAAGTTTGGTGATCATCCATCAATTAGTACTGTAGCAATAGACGTTTAAGCGTATTTATATTTTTAATTTTAGCGGCCACTATAAGGGGCCAATCAAAATACAATGAGCAAACTTGATAAAAGACTACCCAACAATGCTACAGACAAAGTTTGGTGATCATCCATCAATTAGTTCTGTAGCAATAGACGTTTAAACGTATTTCTATTTTTAATTTTAGCGGCCCCTATAAGGGGCCAATCATAATAATATGAGCAAACTTGATAAAAGACTACCCAACAACGCTACAGACAAAGTTTGGTGATCATCCATCAATTAGTTCTGTAGAAATAGACATTTAAAGGTATTTCTATTTTTAGCTTAAGCGGCCCCTAAAAGGGGCCAATCAAATTCATATGAGCAAACTTGATAAAAGAGTACCCAAGAATGCTACAGACAAAGTTTGGTGATCATCCATCAATTAGTTCTGTGGAAATAGACATTTAAAGATATTTCTATTTTTAGCTTTTGCGGCCCCTAAAAGGGGCCAATCAAAATAATATTATCAAACTTGATAAAAGACTACCCAAGCGTGCTACAGACAAAGTTTGGTGATCATCAATCAATTAGTTCTCTAGAAATAGACATTTAATGGTATTTCTATTTTTAGCTTTAGCAGCCCCTAAAAGGGGCCAATCAAATTAATATGAGCAAACTTGATAAAACACTACCCCAGAATGCTACAGACAAAGTTTGGTGATCATCCATCAATTAGTTCTGTAGAAATAGACATTTAAAGGTATTTCTATTTTTAGCTTTTGCGGCTCCTAAAAGGGGCCAATCAAATTCATATGAGCAAACTTGATAAAAGACTACCCAAGAATGCTACAGACAAAGTTTGGTGATCATCCATCTATTAGTTCTGTAGAAGAAGATGTTTAAAGGTTTTTCTATTTTTAGCTCTGCTGACCCCTAAAAGGGGCCAATTGGAATGACATGAGCAAATCCAAGTGTGACTGTCACAAGGATGCTACAGACCAAATTTGAAGTAAATCTGCCTTGTAGTTTCAGAGAAGAAAACGATTGTTGACGCATGACGACGGACGCCGGAGCATCCCCCTTTGATACTAATAGCTCACCCTGAGCCTTCGACTCTGGTGAGCTAAAAATGATATCACAAGATCATATTTGTATCTGAAGCAGTGCATGTGTAAAAACATTACTGGCTGCTACTGTTCTTGGGAAAACAACAGTTCCAAAAGATGTGTTCTTATAACGCAAATCAATGAACCCCAGGGCGGGGCAAATTTTGACCCCAGGGCTTTTATTTGAACAAACTTAATATATACTTATTCAAGGATTTCTCATGCTTAATTTCTAAGCTCTAGCTCTTTGGGGTTTTTTTAAAGAAGATTTTTTAACTGTTTACTACATGTATATACATGTAAGGAAAATCAATGACCCCATGGGACAGGGCAAATTTTGACCCCAGGGCTTTTATTTGAACAAACTTGGTAGACACCCACTAGATGATGTTTTAGCACTCGCTATTTGGGTTTTTTAAAAGAAGATTTTTTAAAACATTTTACTATATATATTTAAAGAAAATCAATGACCCCTTGGGCGGGACAATTTTGACCCAAGGGCTTTTATTTGAACAAATTTTGTAAACATTCACGTGAAGATGTTTCATGCCTCTTTATCTAAGCACTAGTTATTTGGAGTTTTTTAAAAGAAATTTTTTTTAACTTATTACTATATATATTTAAGGAAAATCAATGACCCCTGGGGTGGGGCCAATTTTGATCCAAGGGCTTTTATTTTAACAAGTGGGCCATGATGGCCCTAGATCGCTCACCTGACCCATCATACTCATCCAAACAATTACCTAGACAAGTATTCTGACCAAGTCTCATGACAGGTGAGTCAAAAATGTGACCACTACAGTGTTAACAAGGATTATCCATATTTGAGCAGTGTGACCTAGTTTTTTACCCAGGTGACCAATATTCAAACTTGACCTAGAAATCATCAAAACAAACTTTTAGACCAATTTCCAGGATACTTGGATCAAAACAGTAGCAACTAGAGTGTTAACAAGATTTCTCTATTTTTAGCTCCGGTGACCTAGTTTCACATGCGATTTCGAACTCATCCGAGCAATTACCTAGACAAGCATCCTGACCAAGTTTGATGATAATTGAGTCGAAAATGTGACCACTAGAATGTTAACAAGGTTTTTCCATATTTGGGCGGTGTGACCTAGTTTTTCATCCAATATGACCCATGTTCGAACTTGACTTAGAAATCATCAAAACAAACTTTCAGACCAATTTACAGGATATTTGGATCACAACAGTAGCCACTAGAGTTTTAACAAGATTTTTCTATTTTTAGATCCGGTGACCTAGTTTTTGATCCGAGATGACCCATGTTCGATGTAATCCCAGCAATGACCTAGACAAGTTTCCTGACCAAGTTTGATGACAATTGAGTCAAAATTGTGACCACTAGAGTGTTAACAAGGTTTTTCTATTTTTAGCTCCTGTGACCTAGTTTTTCATCTGAGATGACCCATGTTCAAACTTATCCAAGCTATCACCTAGACAAGCATCCAGACCAAGTTTGATGATGATTGAGGCAAAAATGTGACCGCTAGAGTGTAAACAAGGTTTTTCTATTTTTAGCTCCTGTGACCTAGTTTTTCAGCCAGGATTACCCATGTTGGAACTCATCCAAGCTATCACCTAGACAAGCATCTTGACCAAGTTTGATGATGATTGATGCAAAAATGTGACCGCTAGAGTGTTAACAAGGTTTTTCTCTTTTGAGCTCCTGTGCCTTACTTTTTCATCCTAGATGACCCCATGTTCGAACTCATCTGAGCTATCACCTAGACAAGCATCCTGACCAAGTTTGATGATGATTGATGCAAAAATGTGACCGCTAGAGTGTTAACAAAGTTTTTCTATTTTTAGATCCGGTGACCTAGTTTTTCATCCGAGATGACCCATGTTCAAACTCATCCGAGCTATCACCTAGACAAACATCCTGACCAAGTTTGATGATGATTGAGGCAAAATTGTGACCGCTAGTGTTAACAAGGTTTTTCTATTTTTAGTTCTTGTGACCTAGTTTTTCATCCGAGATGACGCATGTTCGAACTCATCCAAGCTATCAACTAGATAAGCATCCTGACTAAGTTTGATGATGATTGAGGCAAAAATGTGACCGCTGGAGTGTTAACAAGGTTTTTCTATTTTTAGCTCCGGTGACCTAGTTTTTCATCCGAGATGACCCATGTTCGAACTCATCTGAGCTATCACCTAGACAAGCATCCTGACCAAGTTTGATCATGATTGATGCAAAAATGTGACCGCTAGAGTGTTAACAAGGTTTTTGCAATTTTAGCTCCTGTGACCTACTTTTTCATCCAAGATGACCCATGTTCGAACTCATCCGAGCTATCACCTAGACAAACATCCTGACCAAGTTTGATGATGATTGAGGCAAAAATGTGACCTCTAGAGTGTTAACAAGGTTTTTCTATTTTTAGCTCTTGTGACCTTGTTTTTCATTCGAGATGCTCATGTTCGAACTCATCCGAGCTATCAACTAGATAAGCATCCTGACCAAGTTTGATGATGATTGAGGCAAAAATGCGACCGCTAGAGTGTTAACAACAAAATGTGAACGGACGACGGACAATCATCGATCCTAAAAGCTCACCCTGAGCATGCTCAGGTGAGCTAATAAACTTGGTAGACACCTATTAGAAGATATTTCATGCTTAATATCTAAGCACTAGCTATTTGGGTTTTTTAAAAGAAGATTTTTTTAGTTTTTACTTTATGCATATAAGGAAAATCAATGACCCCATGGGGAGGGGCAAATTTTGACCCAAGGGCTTTTATTTGAATTTGTTTGGTAGATAGAAGATGTTTCATGCTTAATATCTAAGCTTTACTTCAGGGATTTTTCCAGGATTTTGGGAACATGACCCATACCCATGGTATTGGGAATTTTAGCGGTGTTTTGTTAAAATTTGGGAAAAAATGCATGACTGAAATTTTGCAGTGATTAAATGGATGCAAACAATTACTGTCTATGATGGCAGCTTCAGACATTTAAGCACTATTACAGTGATGAAGCCTTTTTTTGCAAAGATTTTAGAATTTTTATTCAATATTTTTATCTTGTAACTTTCAATTGGGAATTTTTTCCTGTGGATTGGGAAAATAATATACTATTTTCAATTGGGAATATGACCCAATAACGGCTATAAAATTAGCCAAAAAAAATCCCTGTACTTCTTTGATTTTTTGGGGGAAATTTGGTAAACAGTCACTAGAAGATGTTTAATGCTTAATATCTAAGCTCTAGCTATTTGTGTTTTTTTGAAAGAAGATTTTTTAAGTTTTCACTTTATACATTTATGGAAATTCAATGACCCTACGGGGCTGAGCCAATTTTAACCACAGGGCTTTTATTTGAACAAGCAAATTTGTTGAATTTATATCCCCCGCCGAGTACTGGTTATTATTAACACAACAACTGAAGACATAAGGCTTTATTTATATACAGTAGAACTTCGGTAAGTCGAAGTTGATGGGACTTGCGTAAAAACTTCGACACATCGGGACTTCGACTCATGAATTGCTCTCAATTCCATGACAAAATTTCGACCCGTGACTAGTCCTAATTATAAGCTCTATAACGAAACATATTTCATGTTTTTCCATCATTAATCTTATCTTTAAATTTTACAATGATAAATATAGCATGTCAAATTACGTTTTTCACGACTACCCAAAGAGTTACAAAAGGCGTATGATTACGAAAGGGCGATAACTAAACCAGCTTATAGTAAATATTTCGCGTGTTATTCTCACGCGACACCGGGTCAAGGATGTTTTCAAATGAAAGTAGTAAAGTAGTTCTTACTGTTTACTTTCAAATACCAATACGGCAATTAAAAAAGTTACGATTAAAGCATTTTGTCACACATTTTATCGCAAACAAAGGCTGTTCGAACACACGGCTGTGTTATTAACACCTATCACACAAGTTGATTGGAAATCGTCTTCGCAGCCAGATAAGGTGTGAAAAATGTCTGGAAGTCAAAGGTGTCAAAACAATCCAACGACTTCGACTTATTTGTTGTAAATTGCACTAGATTTACTTTATACGGACCACGAAAAAACCTCGACACATCGAAAAATTCGACACATAAAATTTCGACTCATAAATAGGTTTTTATAAGGAATATATAGGGGGGAAAGTCGGGACTTTCATTTTTATTCGACACATCGAGAAAATCGACTAATCGAAGTTCGACTCATAGAAGTTCTACTGTATTAATCATGGCATAAACAGTAATATTCTTTGAACTTGATAAATATTCAGGGCAATAACAGAGCCATAACTTTGTGTTAAATAGTAAAATCTGGAAATGCCAATGAGATGTATGCATACTACATAACTAATCAAGGGCCATAAATCTGAGTTATAAGAATCTGACTGGAACAAGGCGACTATATGCACATCTCCTCTTAGTATCCCATAAAGTTTCATTGAATTCCAGCCAGTAATAGCAGAGAAGTAGCGAGGAAACAAATATTTTTCTATATGGATACTGCATAACTAATCAAGGGCTATAACTCTGACTTAAAGTGTCTGACCGGAACAAGCCGACGATATGCGCATCTCCTCTTGGTATTGAAGGTTCCCATAAAGTTTCGTTGAATTCCAGCCAGTAGTTGCAGAGAACTACTCCGGTAACGATTTTTACTCCATATGCATATTGCATAACTAATCAAGGGCCATAACTCTGAGTTAAAGTGTCTGACCAGAACAAGCCGACGATATGCGCATCTCCTCTTGGTATTGATGATTCCCATAAAGTTTTGTTGAATTCCAGCCAGTAGTTGCAGAGAAGTAGTGCAGAAACGATTTTTACTCTATATGCATACTACATAACTAATCAAGGGCCATAACTCTGAGTTAAAGAGTCGGACCGGAACAAGCCAACGATATGCGCATCTCCTCTTGATATTGATGATTCCCATAAAGTTTTGTTGAATTCCAGCCAGTAGTTGCAGAGAAGTAGTGCGGAAACGATTTTTACTCTATATGCATACTGCATAACTAATCAAGGGCCATAACTCTGAGTTAAAGTGTCTGACCAAAACAAGCCGAGGATATGCGCATCTCCTCTTGATATTGATGATTCCCATAAAGTTTCTTTGAATTCCAGCCAGTAGTTGCAGAGAACTACTCCGGAAACGATTTTTACTCTATATGCATACTACATAACTAATCAAGGGCCATAACTCTGAGTTAAAGAGTCGGACCGGAACATGCCAACGATATGCGCATCTCCTCTTGATATTGATGATTCCCATAAAGTTTTGTTGAATTCCAGCCAGTAGTTGCAGAGAAGTAGTGCGGAAACGATTTTTACTCTATATGCATACTGCATAACTAATCAAGGGCCATAACTCTGAGTTAAAGTGTCTGACTGGAACAAGCCGAGGATATGTGCATCTCCTCTTGATATTGATGATTCCCATAAAGTTTCGTTGAATTCCAGCCAGTAGTTGCAGAGAACTACTCCGGAAACGATTTTTACTCTATATGCATACCGTATAAGTACTTTTTTCTGCGGGAACTTTATTTCTGCTATTTCTGCGGTTTATAACGACACCGCAGATTTAAAAACCGCAGAAAATTAAGCCTTTGCTATGTCTACATGTATGTCGTAATATGTCAACTACCTGTATTTTATAATAACATTACCATGTACCGTTATCAGTTTTTTTTAAGTTAAGAAGTTTTCTTTATGTATCCGTCATGAATAAAATATCAGAAAAAAAGGTACTTCACTTTTTCTTTTTGTTTAAAACAAAAAAATATCATGTGTGTATGATTTTCGCTCACCCTAAGCTTGATTTATTTTAAAATACAACTATTATAGTTTGAAGGGTGCAATAAACATACCCTTTTGTATTTGTACAATATATTGTGTCTACGTGCGATTTTACCATAGTTTATTTTTCACACTTCATATTTATACACATGCAGTATAATTATTACAATTAATTATTGTCATTGCGTGTTGTTGATTTTTGTTTATTAACGTTTATATACCAATACTGATGATGATTACGATGAGCACACATTGTAAATCGTCTGCATGTTTACCGGAAGTAATGTCCATGTTACATCAACAAATCTTGAAATGTTGTCTGTTTGTACCGGCCAATTTTGTAAAAATATCTTTATTAAAACGCAGAAATAAAAAACATTATTGCGATAATGATGAAACCGCAGAAATAAGATACGCAGAAATTTAAAACCCCTTATTTTAACCAAAATCGCAGAATTTTAAGCCTGCAGAAATAAGTACTTATACAGTACTACATAACTAATCAAGGGCCATAACTCTGAGTTAAAGAGTCGGACCGGAACATGCCAACGATATGCGCATCTCCTCTTGATATTGATGATTCCCATAAAGTTTCGTTGAATTCCAGCCAGTAGTTGCAGAGAACTACTCCGGAAACGAAATTCGGACGGACGGATGGACGGACGGAAGTTCTTACCAGAGCTACATTATGGGGTTTTCTTTTGTTATTTCTTTTGTTCTTTTTAAACCCACAATGCAGAAAATAACCCCACAAGAGAAACGGAATGAATGACATCAAAGACATCTATTGTTATGAGAACATTAGACCAAACCCCATAATGTAGCTCTGGTTGGTACGGACGGAAGGACAACGCCAAAACTATATCCCCCTCCCGATTCCATCGGCGGGGGATAATAAACTTGGTAGACACTCATTAGAAGCTGTTTCATTCTTAATATCTAAGCACTAGCTATTTGTTTTATTTTACAAGAAGAGTTTTTAAGCTTTTACTATGTACAAATAAGGAAAATCAATCACCCACCGGGGTTGAGCCAATTTTGACCCCAGGCCCCGTGTTCACAAAGAATAGATCAGGATCAGGATCAAGTGATCCTGATTTTATTTTTATTGTTTTATGTTACTAATATTTTGCTAGAATTAAATGGTACATATTTAAATTGTAAAACTAGGAATGTGTCGTCACGCCACTGATGCCCCCGCATGCAACCAAAATTTCAGATGTTATAATATTTAGTTCCAAATTTGTTTGCACAAATTATTTTTTCATTTTAAGTTCAAAGCCCTTAAAACTATTCAATGTTAACACAAACCATTTTTATACAAAGTTCAAGGCACTGAAACTATTCAGTGTTTACCTTTTGTAAATTGCATATTGCATATTTGTAGCCAAAATAATGGCTACATACATTTCCACAAAAGGACGAGTGCTTAATCTGAAAATTCAAAAAATTTCCAACATTTAAGAAAGATAACTTTGTCCAAAATCATTGAACATTGATCAATATCAAACTTGAACTGCTTATTCTTAAGATGTATCTATATGTCAAATTTGAGTTGAATGTGTTCAACCATTGGGGAGATAATGAATGACACTTAAAATTTCTGATTTTTTTTTTTCAAAGTTCAAGAGGGATAACTCTGTCAATTATCATCAAACCATGACCAAATTTGAAATTGACCAATGCATTCTTATGACATATCCATATCTTTAATTTGAGTTGAATATGTACAACTGTTGGGGGGATAAAGAATGTGAACTGAAAATTTCCTTTTTTTTCAAAGTTAACTCTGCCAAAAATTATCTAACCATGACAAAATTCAAACTTGGCCTGCGCATTTTTTTAACATATCCATATGTCAAATTTGAGTTGAATGTGTAATACTGCTGGGGAGATAATGAACGGGAACTGGAAATTTCATATTATTTTCAAAGTAAAAGGGGCATTACTCTGCCAAAAATCATCGAACCATGACCAAATTCAAACTTGACCTGTATTTTCTTATGACATATCCATATCTCAAGTTTAAGTTGAATGTGTAATAAAGTTGGGGGTATAATAAAGGGAAACTGAAAATTTCATATTATTTTCAAAGTAAAATAACTCTGCCAAAAATCATTGAACCATGACCAAATTTGAACTTGACCTGTATTTTCTCAAGACATATCCAAATGCCAAATTTGAGTTGAATGTGTGCAACCGTTACTAAGATAATGAACGGAAACTGATGATGACGGAATGACAGAATGACTGAATAATGGAACAGGGTAACACTATATGCCCAAGCCATTTTATGGCGGGGGTATGATAAAATTGTAGTTTCCTAACTTGACCCACATGGGTCAGGTTAGAGCGCTAAGATTTCACAATAGTTGTCACAGTGAACTCTGGAAACGTAAAAGAACATGCCAAAATGAATGACTTAGACTTGTTTCAATCATACAATATCCACAATATCTGTTATTGTAACTTCAAGGCTTTATTCAAGTCACATGACTTGTTATGAAAGTATTCGGTGATTCTGTTGGCGTCTAGATTTCGTTCAACATGCATAGATATATTTACACTTCAAACCCAAAATATGTAGAATTAATTCAGAAATTCATGCTGGGACTTTAAGAAATGTCATTTTAACAAGATTTGAGTACACAAGATCATTTTAATATTTTTGTCATTATTTTGCCTAAGTATCCCTTTAAATCTTTGTGAACACGGGGCCTGGGCTTTTATTTGAACAAACTTCGTAAACACTCATTAGAAGATGTTTCATGCTTAATATCTTAGCTCTTGCTATTTGTGTTTTTTAACCCTTTACTCCACAGATACATGAATCTACTCAATTATGGTAGACCATTGGTAATGCATTACCTCCACTTTGAAGAGTATTCAAACTTGTCAACTCTATTGAAATAGAAGGGCGTGGGTTCAAACCCCAGAACAGCAAATTTTTTTTCTTTCTTTTTTCCTTTTGAACATTATTTATGTATCTCTCTGATCCCTTATGGAAGAAAATAGGGTTTGATTTAAATTATATAATTATTGTAGGTATTTACTAGCTAAATAATGCCAAAATTTATAGCAAATATGATACCAGATATTTTCAAAGTTTAATAAAATAAAAACTACATGGTAAAAGTATTTTATATATTGATCAACCAATAAACCTTTAAGAATATTTAGGCAAACTTTGAAAACAGCCCCTTATTATGGTAAATTTTAGGGATATTTTGAATAAGGCATTTTAGATAGGGAAATGGTAAAATTAGTGTTTAAAGTGGGTGGGTGGGGTAACATTTTTATACATATTAAAAACATTTTGTTTAGAAACAAACATTTTGCTTGTGTAATTTGTTACCAGAATGTTATGAAAATCAATGATCCCCTGGGGTGGGGCAAATTTTGACCCAATGGCTATAATTTGAACAAACTTAGTAGAGGTCTACTAGATAATGTTTCATGTCAAAAAAGTATGCTTCAGCTCTTGTAGTTTTAGAGGAAATTTTTTAAAAAGTTTTACTATATTCATACAAAGAAAGTTCCCCCACATTACGGCCAATTTTGACCCAAGGGCTATAATTTAAACAAGAAGTATTGATGTGATGGGAATTAACAATGAAATATGGCAGTGAAGAAAAAAATGATGCTGTTATTTGTACCAACACAGAAAATTGGTTTCATTAGTTCAAAATAAAAATATACCAGATACTTGAGTATCAATGCCAGGCTCTATTTTCATGTAAGCTACACACTTGCCAAGTTAAGTATCAAAGGTCAATGTGTATTGAGTAGAAGCTGAAAATTCTACCGTGACCGTGCTCCCATATATTTAAGTAGCAATCCCAAGCTGCATCTTAATATAAGCTGCCCACACAGCAAATTTGGTGTTAATAAGTCCAAGCAAACTAAAGTTATTATATGAAAACTGAATTTTTTTTATAAGAAACAGTGACCTTGACCTTGTTCACAAGCAAACTCAAGTTTTTATGCGGAGACCTAATTTCTATTTTTAGCAACAGTTGAAGCCTAAAAAAGGTAGTAACTTGATATAAGCTACCTACATACTAATTTTTGTGTTAACAAGCAATTATCATAGTATTGCAAGCAATCCATAAGTCCCCTACCGGTAAGAACCCCATCAACATTCTGAAGGGCCATTGGCCATTCACTTATGTTTCAACTTTTCTCTATTTTAAGTAAACTTGTTGGAAAAGTTCTTTAAAAGTGATCACAGGAAACAGTTTTTATGAACAGACAGACAGACGGACTGAAGGACACTCTAAAGTTAATATTTGAAACATCCCTGTTACCAAAATATAACATTTTAAAAGCAGGAGGAGATAACTCTTGAATTAAAGATGCAATTTCATAAAAATTTTCAGCTCTTTTTGACTAATCACAAATATTGTTATATTTGCCATGTTTTAAGCCTATTTGTTGCCAAGGTAACTGATATTTTTTCAAAATAGGAAGAACAGATAAGACATGCATAATCTCAACACTGCTATCTACCCATATGTCAAGTTTCATAAAAATATTTCCAGTACTTTTTGAGATATCACTGGATTCAGTTTATGTGTAAAATTTGCCATATTTTCAGTCTATGTGTTGCCATAGCAACCAGAATTTTCAACATAGGAAGAAAAGAAAAAGACGTGCATAATCTCAACACTGCCATCTACCCATATGTCAAGTTTCATAAAAATATTTCCAGGACTTTTTGCTTTATCACTGGATCCAGTTTATGTGTAAAATTTGCCATATTTTCAGCCTATTTGTTGCCATAGCAACCAGAATTTTCAACATAGGAAGAAAAGAAAAAGACGTGCATAATTCCAAGACTGCCATCTACCCATATGTCAAGTTTCATAAAAAAATTTCCAGTACTTTTTGCGTTATCACTGGATCCAGTTAATGTGTAAAATTTGCCATATTTTTAGCCTATTTGTTGCCATAGCAACCAGAATTTTCAACATAGGAAGAAAATAAAAAGACGTGCATAATCTCCATACTGCCATCTATCCATATACCAAGTTTCATAAAAATATTTTCAGTACTTTTCAAGTTATCGCGGGATCCAGTTTTGTGGACGGACGGACTGACAGACAGACGGACGGACAGACGGACGGACGGACGGACAGACGGACGGAGGGTAAACCTAAAGTCCCCTCCGGTAAACCGGTAGGGGACTAATAAGTCAAAGCAAACTGATGTTATTGAGCAGATTCTTAATTTTATAATGTTAGCAACAGTGACCTTGATCAAACACATCTGGGTAGCAATCCCAAGATGCCTCTTGATATAGGCTACCCAGATACAAAGTTATTGAGCCGAAACTGAAATTTATTTTTAGCAACAGTGACCTTGACCATAATTATAGATACCTGCATAGCTATCCCAACCATACACCAAGTTTGGTGTCAATAGGCCTAAGCAAACTCCAGTTATTAAGCAGAAACTGAATTTCTATTTTTTAGCAACAGTGACCTTGATCACAGACACCTGAGTAGTAATTCCAAGCTGCGTCTTGAAATAAGCTTACCCATACACCAAGTTTGGTGTTAAGAGGCCTATGCAAACTCAAAGTTATTGAGCCAAAACTGCATTCTTATTTTTAGCAACAGTGACCTTGTCATTGATCACAGGCACCTGGGTAGCAATCCCAAGCTGCCTCTTGATATCAGCTACCCATTTACCAAGTTTGGTGTCAATAGGCTTAAGCAAACTAAATAATTGAGCAGAAACTGAATTTCTATTTTTAGCACAGACACCTTGGTAGCAATTCTTAGCTGCCTCTTAATATAAGCTACCCATACAGTAAGTTTGGTGTCAAAAGGCCTAAGCAAACTTAAGTTACTGATCAGAAACTGAATTTCTACTGTTTAGCAACAGTGTCCTTGACCTTGATCACAGATACCTGGGTAGCAATCCCAAGCTGCCTCTTGATATTAGCAACCTATAAACAAAGATTGGTGTCAATAGGCCTAAGCAAACTCAAGTTATTGAGCTGAAACCAAAGTTGCCAACTTCGGCATTACAATAATCCGGTTTTCATTGAAAACCTGGTTAACAAACTTGGTAGAGGTCTACTAGATAATGTTTCATACTAAATATCTAAGCTAAAGCCTCTATAGTATAATAGAAGCAGATTTTTTATGTTTTCACTATATATATATTAGGAAAATCAATGACCCTTGGGGAGGGGCCAGCTATAATTTAAATCATGTTACAGAGGTTTAATGTTTCATGCTAAATATCTGAGCTCTAGCCCTTGTAGTTTTGAAGAAAAACAATTTAACATTTTTACTATATACATATAAGGAAAACACATTACCCCCCCCCCCCCCTGGTAGGGGCCAATTTTAACCCCAGGGCTTTAATTTGAACAATCATGGTAAAGGTCCTTTTGCAAAATATCTAAGCTTTGGGCCTTGTGGGTCCGAAGATGCAGATTATAGCAAAAATCAGTGAAAATTCAATAATTTTACCTTCAAGGCCCAATAAATGAGTCAAGGTCAATTTTAGTTTGATATACATGAAGGTATTATCATAAAGAATGTTGTGTCTTAATAGGAAGTCAATCCATTCAATAATAACAAAGTCCTGTTAAAGCAAAAACAAGAGGGCCATGATGGCCCTGAGGTTGCTCACCTGTATATAGCCCCCCCCGCGGCCAATTTTTACCCAAGGGCTTTTATTTGAACAGACTTTGTAGACACCCATAAGAAGATGTTTCATGCTAAACATCTAAGTTCTAGCTCATTGGGTTTTTTAAAAGAAGATTTTTTAAGTTTTTACTATACACATATAGTTAAAAACAATGACACCCCTGGGGCAGGGCCAGTTTTGACCCCCGGGCTTTTATTTGAACAAACTTTGTAGATATTTACTTAAAGATGTTTCATGTATAATATCTAAACTCAAGCTATTTGGGTTTTTTCAAAGAAGATTTTTAAGTTTTTGCTATACACATATAAGGAAAATCAATGACCCCCGGGGCGGGGCCAGTTTTGACCCCAGGGCTTTTATTTGAACATACTTGGTAGACACCCATTAGAACATGTTTCATGCTAAATATCTTAGCTCTAGCTCATTGAGTTCTTTAAAAGAAGATTTTTTAAGTTTTTACTATATGCATATAGGGAAAATCAATGAACCCCTGGGGCGGGGCCAATTTTGACCCCAGGGCTTTTATTAGAACAAACTTGGTAGACACTCATTAGAAGATATTTCATGTCAAATATCTTAGCTCTAGCTCTTTGGGTTCTTTAAAAGAAGATTTTTTAAGTTTTTACTATATGCATATAGGGAAAATCTATGACCCCCTGGGGCAGGGCCAATTTTGACCTCAGGGCTTTTATTTGAACAAACTTGGTAGACACTCATTAGAAGATGTTTCATGCTAAATATCTTAGCTCTAGCTCTTTGGGTTCTTTAAAAGAAGATTTTTTAAGTTTTTACTATATGCATATAGGGAAAATCAATGACCCCCTGGGGCGGGGCCAATTTTGACCCCAGGGCTTTTATTTGAACAAACTTGGTAGACATTCACTAGAAGATGTTTCATGCCAAATATCTAACCTCTAGCTTTTACAGTTCTTTAAAAGAAGATTTTTTAAGTTTTTACTATATGCATATAGGGAAAATCAATGACCCCCCGGGCCGGGGCCAATTTTGACCCCAGGGCTTTTATTTGAACAAACTTGGTAGACACTCACTAGAAGATGTTTCATGCCAAATATCTTAGCTCTAGCTCTTTGGGTTCTTTAAAAGAAGATTTTTTAAGCTTTTACTATATGCATATAGGGAAAATCAATGACCCCCTGGGGCGGGGCCAATTTTGACCCTAGGGCTTTTATTTGAACAAACTTGGTAGACACTCATTAGAAGATGTTTCATGCCAAATATCTAAGCTCTAGCTCTTACGGTTCTTTAAAAGAAGATATTTAAAGATTTTTCTTTCGGTTGCCATGGCAACCAGAGTTCTGCATGAAATGGAATTCTTTGAACAATCTTGATAGAGCTTCATACAAAGAGTATTCCTGCCAAGTTTCATTAACATTGGCCTTGCGGTATCATAGAAGATGTCCTTAGAATATTTAAAATGTGGACGGACGCCATTTGGTTGGCCATCCTAAAAGCTCACCTGCACTTTGTGCAAGGTGAGCTAAAAAAGAAGAAGAAAATTTCAATAATTTGACCTTCAAGGTCAAGGTCATTTGAGTAAAGGTCAAAGTATGTGTAATCTATCCTAAAAGATTGTTCTGTTCAAATTTTAGGGTTTTTAAGAAGAATCGGTATAACTCTGCCAATCTTGTCAAAATTTGGTTTGTCTGTTTCTTACAGAAATTTCAACAAATTAATGTGTCAAAATACCCGGTGCATAAGTTCATATGCTGACAAGAATTTTAGAAAGTTACATAGCTTACAACACAGGTCTTAAATATGTTGTTGTGTTGTTTTTTTTGCTTATTCAGGGGGTATGAATCAGCCAAAAATGTGTATCAAAATATGTAGGTATATAAATTCACATGCTAATAATTCTTAAAAGGTTTCATGTTTCTGGCAGGTACACTTTTGGAGCTACATGTAACACAAACAGGTCTATAGTGTTACAGAATAAACTCTATTGTTCTCTCTGCTTAAAGTACATGTACCTTGGTCCCTTAGTTTATTTAAAGATTGAATGTATGCACCTGCCCACCCCCCACAAATTGGTTGAGTAATCCAATGACATGATGATTTTATTAATGTGTGATTTAACCATGTTTTCTTGCCTACAGGCTAAAGTCAACACTGTGCCACAGAATCGATTCCTTGACAAAATTGTCAGGGGTTATATTTATTGGAATTGAGATAGGTTTGCACTGGTATTTAATGCATTTTCATACTGAAATAATTAATAAAATAAGCAAAGTATGTGATAAAATATTACCATAAAATCGCCTGTTGTTATGAGCTGAACATTTGTTTCTAGCGTCTTCAAAATTAACTTGAACACTCTCCCAATCTCCTTCTTTGATGACACTTTGGACACAGCGCAAATTTCTAAAAAGAAAAACAACAACAACAAACAAGAGCTGTGGATAGGGCATGCTCCGCTATCCTTAGTGCTTGATAGTAAATAACAGCATGGTTAAAGTAAGAATTAACAACAAGAGGGCCATGATGGCACAGAAATCACTCAACTGAATAGAAAAACTCTCCATGACAAGGAAAAAGTAATATTGCAAACTGTACAAAAGCAGATATAAAACCTAAATCTTAAACTGATATCACAAAGTTCATATTAAATATCTTAAATGGTGCATAAGTAAAATCATAACTGTTTGCTATTGCTAAGGGAAAACAACAGTTCAAAAAAGATGTGTACATATAAGGCAAATCAATGACCCTCCCCCCCCCCCCCCCCCAGCCAAGCCAATTTGACCCCAGGGCCCTTATTTGAACAAACTTGGTAGACACTCACTAGAAGATTTTTCATTCAAGAAGATTTTTTTTTTGTACTTGATATATATAAGGAAAATCAATAACCCCCTTGGGCAGGGCCAATTTTGACCCCAGGGCTATTATTTAAACAAACTTGGTAGAGACCCACTAGAAGATGTTTCATGCTAAATATCTAAGCTCTTTGGTTTTTCAAAAAGATTTTTTTTGTTTGTACTATATACATATAAGGAAAATCAATGACCCCCTTGGGGCAGAGCCAATTTTAATTCCAGGGCTTTTATTTGAACAAATTTAGTAGACACCCTTTAGAAGATGTTTCATGCTAAATATCTTAGCTCTTGCTCTTAAGGTTTTCTAAAAAAAAATAGTTTTTAAGTTTTTACTATATACATAAAGGGAAAAACAATGACCCCCTGGGGCGGGGCAAATTTTGACCCCAGGGTTTTTATTTGAATAAACTTGGAAGACACCCACTAGAAGATCTTTCATGCTTAATGTCTAAGCTCCAGCTATTTTGGTTTTTTAGAAGAAGTTTTTTTTTAGTTTTTACTATATACAAATTAGGAAAATCAATGACCCCCCTCCCCCCATTATGACCCTAATAAATGATAAATCATCTCCGCGGGACAGATACCTCATTTCCGGGACTTTCCCAGACATCAGGGATGTTATGGCATGTATGCCTTAAGAATGTTCTGTTATAATATGAAGTCAATCCATTCAATAATAGCAAAGTTACAGCCAGTTACAGTCAAAAAAATGAAAATTTTAATCATTTCACCATATTATGTTCAAGTTTGAAGACAATCCATTCGAAAATAACAAGGTTACAGCCAATAATAGCCAAAAATTGAAAATTTCAATAATTTGACCTTCAAAGTCAAGGTCATTTATGAGTGAAGGTCAAGGTCTGTCTGGTTATTTTAAAGGGCTATCCTTGAAGATTATTATTATAGATTGTATGAAGACAATACATCAAGAACTTAAAAAGTTATGATCAAAGTACATGTTTGTGGACGGCAACACCAACATGACTGTAACAATACCTCTATTTTTTTTATTTTTTTTTAAAGTCGAGCTAAAAATCATTAACTGGGCAAACAGCATTTTTTATTCAAAGGCCTTAAGTCAGCCAAAAATCATTCAATTGAAAAACACGTGTAATATGCAAATGTATTTGAGCTACTGATCAATCCTGAAATTGAATTAGTAGTTCCGGACAAACTTTAAAAATCAAAATCATTAAAGGGCCATGAATCTGACAAAATATCATTGAACCGGAAAATGATGATCCCAACCAAGGGTTCCCTCTGGGTCAAAATTAGTTTGCGCCACCAAATTCGCCAATCAGAAAAAGTTGGAGCCAAAAATTCTGCAAGGGAGACGTGCCTAGATATGCTAGCAGTTATATATCATTATGATTACAAACACATATTTATAATTATTCATTTTATTACAGCTGAACATGTTTATTATCTAAAATATAGACATAGTATTATGTGGTTTTCAAATTCCATTTTAATAAATACACATGACAACATAAATGTAATCAAAAACATCATGTTAAGTTAGTCATGAGGTTGGGAGGTCCTGTTTTCCACCATTTTGCCTATAGCAGTTCTTCTCACAGGCTTGACTGAGCCAAGATCTTCTACCCGACAATCTGGTGATCTACAGATACAAAATAATAAAAAAAACAAAAACATTACTATAAATTGACTTCATCTAAAAATCAATGAGAACAAAAAATGAAATAGATACTAAGTATTTTTAACAATGAAGAATATTGTTTATTTTAATAGGGTTTGCATGTGAATAGACACTTCAGCACTTTACATTCAGATATGAAAATATTAACATTGCAGTAAACAGTGGCTTTAGATCAATCATTAGTGAAATTATTCTTTTAATTGTCATCCGATTTAATACTTCAAACTGTAATTATTTTTAATCAGTTGACAAGTCAACTTACCTTAAGTTCAATGTTTGTCAACATCACGGACATCTTTCACTTCTCTGTACGCTTCTAACACCTGTGGACCACACATGTAATTATCAGTGCTCCAAGTCAGAGAATGAAAGACGTAAATTGTTCCAATTAACACACTGACACTTTCATCTTCACATGTTCCCGAAGTGTCACACAATTGATGACATAATTGGAGAGGTCATCAGACCTCTCCACAGTGTTCAGACTGATTGCTGGCGGCATCCATTTTTGCGTATCTGATTGTAGTGAACGAATCTCATTTAAAGCGTAAAATCATTAGGAGCAGTTTACAAAAATTGTTTTGCGCATGCTCCGTTTCAAAATACGACTTAACTGAAAAGTAAAATTAACATCGAAGTGAACAAATCGGTACAAAGAAAAAAACAGAAAATATCATTTATGTTACTTAGCGCTACGTGGATGTTTCATTCTGTTTTAATCTTTTAAATTGTATAAATCGATTACTGTATTGTTTACTGAAAAGCGTTTTTACTATTTCATGTTCAGATAAATAGTAACAGTGAATTTTACAGGTAAAATATCACCATGCACTATTATATGACTGGGTGAACCGTGTACCGAAATTTTGCTACAGTCTTGTCCAATCTATCATTTGGTCTTTGGAGTGGGAGGGGGGTGCAATATAAAACTGCCTAGGCTAGGGACGGCTATCGCCGAATTTTTTTTAACTAATGCGCTTTAAGGGTCATCTTTTCTAATCTACTGTGTGGTTTTTAGTGAACTATAGGACAACTACATATTGCAGCAGGACAAGTAGAAATTCTAAGCTACTCACCCTGCAGGACGAGTTGCTCCCAAAAAATTTGTCAAGCCCTGCTTTTAAGTGTGATGTTTAATTTAATGCATGTACCATAATGATTCAATACAAATCTTATACAAAAAATAAAATTAAATTTTACATGATATGTGATTATATTTGTTTTTCAGGGATTCTTATTTTATTTACATCAAATATTTAAACTGTTAAAGCAGCACGCCTCCAGATTCATGCTAATTTTCATGAAAATTTTGAAAATGTATTAAAAAGTTAAATATTGTAAAATGAACAAAGAAATTAAATTTCACACTGCACAAAGCTTTACAACCCATGTAAATTACAAAAAAAGAGGGAAAAATATGCATAAATGACCCTTACTGCGTAACACAGTAGAAATATGATAAAAAATACTGCAAAATTGGTCATAAATCGCACATAACATGGAAATTATAATTTTTATTTAGAACCTTTTTACTTTTCTTAAAATTTCAATACCTTATTTTCTAGTTTGATTTTCTTGATATTTTGGTTCATCTGGAGGCAAGCAGCTTTAAAGTACCTATATTTATTTGCAATTGGTTAAATATTGTTCCTTTACACAGTTATGTATGTTAAGCCACAATGGTATATAGATGGTATTTAAATTTTAATTTTCTTTTAGACTCTTTTTCTGAAAGTCCCTTGGAAAGTCACATATGACAGTCTTGACTGTATATCAAATATCAAAGCTCTAAGCTTGTACCTTCAGAACTGAAGATTTTTAAGTTTTAACTATGTGTACCTACTGAAAATCAATGACCCCAGGGCTATAATTTGAACAATCTTGGTAGAGGTCTATTAGACAGTGCCTTATGCATAATATCTAAGCTTTAGGCCGTGTGGGTCTTTACAAGAAGATTTTTTTAAATTGACTCTTATCATTCCTTTGGTTGCCATGGCAACCAGATTTCTGCATGGAATCAAATTCTTTGAAAAACTTAAGACGCTCTTCATCCAAGGAACAATCCTGCCAAGTTTAGTTGGACAAGTGGTTTTTCACAGGAAGATTTTTTTAAGTTCACTATATAATCTATATAACACACACACACACACAGGTGAATCGCTATATGCCATCATACTGCAGTGGCATAAAAATAGTGGTAGAGTTACGATGTGTAAGGAATATAATTACATTTTAAGTTTGAATTTGACACCTTAAGAAATAAAAACAAGAGGGCCATGATGGCCCTATATTGCTCACCTTAAGGAATAGATCTGATAAGTATTTTTCTTTTTAAAAACAAGCAACAGGTTTATAAAATTCTTTTATGTCATTTAAAGGTTAGTATCAAATGTATATTTGGCCGACAGCAACAGGAATGCAAACAAGTGTATAGAAATACCCCTTTTTTTCATTTCTTTAAAGTACAGGTTGCAAAAAAATACACTCCCTGTAGCGTGTTTACATCATGAAAATTTTAAAAATGCCATCATAATTAACAAGACGAAGTACAAATTTGGATAATACTTCAATAAAAGTGGGTCAAAGACAAAAATGGCCGGGTTGCATTTGCATACCAAATAACATGACTCATGAGGCTGTAATGTTACAAAAATTTCCTACCATTGACCATTAATGCGAACATTTAACGAAGTAGGTAAACAGGAAGTGGATAAGCGATAGACCTGAACTTGGGAGTGTGCACGTGTTAATGCAGTCACAAAACCAAATATCAAGAGGCTGTGATATGTAGTTGCTGAGAAAACTGTTACGGAAATTTCCTTCCATTTACAATTAATGCCGAAAATTAAAGTAGGTCAGCAAACGGAAAGTGGATGAGCCACATACCTGAAATCATATCAATGCTGTATACCAAATATCAAGAGGCTGTAATAAGTAGTTGCTGAGAAAATTGTTACGAAAAATTCGTACCATTGACCATTATTATGAATTTAACTAAGTCAGTAAACATGAAGTGGATGAGCGACAGACCTAAAATCGAATCCCATGGTATGGGACAATGTGTTAATGCTGTATACTAAATATCATGAGGCTCTGATAAGTAGTTGCTGAGAAAACTGTTACGAAAAATGGCCCAACCAATTCGCCTGCCTGCCCGGAATCAAGTCTCAATACATGATGGTAAACAGTCTTTTTTTTTTCATATATGTAAATTTTTTTCGAAAACCAGTATTATAGTTGTAACAGATATCCCATTAGTGTTTAAATATTAAAATATTTTTTGATAGTGTTTACTCAGAGGTATCATGTTGGGGGCAGGATCTAACCCCCAAGCATCTGTGATTTATCATATTAGAACACCCCTTTCTAAAAAAACAACAACAACAAACAGCAGGGATCTCAGGAAGGTCAGAATTTCACGTGGCAGACTGTTTAACCAAAATTTTCATGAGTCAATTCAGTTTTTTCTTGTCTTATTTTTCTACATGAACCATTTTCATGTTTCAAAAATTACTGTTTGGGAAGTCATTTCAAGAAGATTTTCAAGTTTAAATTGATAATATTGTGAGGTTAGGTAATTTTAAAATTACGTAATTTTCTTGCTTAGTTAACAATATGATAAAGATAACAAGCAATTATCATAGTATTGCAAGCAATCCATAAGTCCCCTACCGGTTAAAACCCCAGCAACATTCTGATGGGCCATTGGCCATTCAATTTTACCAGTGAATGAATGACATGAATGAACTTAAATCTTATGAGTTCTAAGTTTGTCTATATCATAGTAATGTGTTAAGTTTCCATGCCTAGTAAGGAAATTATGTTTATACAACCTTTTCATATTATTACGATGTGGGATTTTAAAGTAAATCTTATAAGGAATGAAGATGTTGGGAGTAAAAAATACCAATTTCTCGAAAAAAGATCTAAGTTCAAGGGGGACATAATTCTGGAAATAGTCTTGCTAGAGTATTTAACCTTCTCAAAAATGTTGAGTGATAATAAGAAACATATATATGAAGTTTGAAGTAGATAAATTAGGAAATAAAGAAGTTATTTAAAAAAAGACAACATTTTTTTTTCATAAAAATTCTAAGTTCAAGGGAGGTAATACTGATAATTTTTGTGCTAGAGTTGTAAACCTTGTCACATATGATGTGGTTGATGACCAGAAACTTATATTTAAAGTTTGAAGTAAACACCTGAAGAAATAAAGAACTTATAGTGAAAAAGCTGAAAAATTTAAATCAGAAAACTTGAAATTCAGGCTATTTGTAGCAACCAGAATTTTCAACATAGGAAGAAAAGAAAAAGATGTGCATAATCTCCAGACTGTCATCTACCCATATTTCAAGTTTCATAAAAAATATTTTCAGTACTTTTTGAGTTATCACTGGATCCAGTTTATGTGTTAAATTTGCCATATTTTCAGACTATTTGTTGCCATAGCAACCAGAATTTTCAACATAGGAAAAAAAAAAAGATGTGCATAATCTCCAGACTGCCATCTACCCATTTTTCAAGTTTTATAAAAATATTTCCAGTACTTTTTGAGTTATCACTGGATCCAGTTTATGTGTTAAATTTGCCATATTTTCAGACTATTTGTTGCCATAGCAACCAGAATTTTCAACATAGGAACAAAAGAAAAAGACGTGCATAATCTCCATACTGCCATCTATCCATATATCAAGTTTCATAAAAATATTTTTAGCACTTTTTGCGTTATCGCAGGATCCAGTTTTGTAGACGGATGGACCGACAGACGGACGGACAGAGGGTAAACCTAAAGTCCCCTCCGGTTAAACCGGTAGGGGACTAATTAAGTATTAATAGCACCATGGATAATTACCATAATTATTGTTCCATTTCCACTTACATTTATTGAGGTCAATAACACATGTGTACATGTATAATTTTATAAATCACAACACGGGAGGTGATATTTACATAAATACTAAATGTCATGCCTTAATACTTCACAAATAGTTAACAAAATACCTGTTTCAACGAAGCACACAGATAATTGTATTCATCTTCACTTCTTTGTTATGAAATACGAGTTTATGTTACAAAATTTCTCAATTTTCTTGTACATGGCGGACTTCCGGTTTAGTTCTATTTATAATCTCAACTCGAGGTCAGATTGATATAGATGTTTTCTGAGGCAAAGTTCAATTTTTTTAAGTTGTTGAATGGACTCATTGATATGCATTATTTAATGGTTTGAATTGTATGTTTGTTCTCAGAATGAAATACAATGTATTAGGACATAAATCGTTCATCAGTAAGACCGGTGTAGACGATGTTGAAATATATGATTTTCCCCGCAAACTGAAAGGATGTTAAAAAGTAATATCCGTAGGCTACTGTAAATTAAACTTTTATCTTAATCAACTAATTTTTGTGAAAAAAATACAACATTTTTTGTTCACTTACGTTTCTTTGTGCAATATCTTACACAATAGAATGTGCAAGTCATTGTCATGAACCGAAATATTTTACATTGTATTTCGGAAATGACACAGTCTTCCTTTCTGATGGTGTTACGAAATTAATGGAAGAATCCATTATTGAATGGGGAAATCAACTTCACTGTAGCTCTCAAATTTGTGCTAATCTGATTGACTATGTTTTGAATTAACATTCACATTCAACAAACTTTTCATCTTTCTTATGCTTTAACAGAAAAATCTTCATAACAATGTCTGTTGAGACAAATAATACAAGATACACTACCTCAATTTATCCCTACAAAGAAAGTCTATATAAAAAAAACCTTTAACCCCCAAAACAGAGGCCAATTTTCAACAACTAACCATAATTTGAATATATTTTGTAGAAACTAACAAGCTAATGCCTTGTGAGAAATATCTAAGCTCTAGCCCTTTCCATTTTGAAGTATAAGCACTTTAAAGTTTTTTCTTTTAGTTGCCATAGCAACCAGAGTTTAGCATGGAATGGCATTCTTTGAACGATCTTGATAGAGCTTCATACAAAGAGTATTCCTGCCAAGTTTCAATAATATTGGTCGAGTGGTATTATAGAAGATGTCGTTTGAATAAAATGTGGACGGACGACGGACACATTTGGTTGGCCACCCTAAAAGCTCAGCTGCACTTTGTGCAAGGTGAGCTAAAAATAGAGTAAAAATTATTCTACTGCACTAAAAATAATCAGAAAACTGGATGCGGACCCTGGGGTATGAGTAGGACAGCTGTGAATACACTTTCTTAAGTCAAGCTAACAAGAGGGCCATGATGGCCCTGAGGTAGCTCACCTGTATATAGGCCCCCGGAGCGGGGCCAGTTTAAACCCCAGGGCTTTACTTTGAGCAAACTTGGAAGACACCCATTAGAAGATATTTCATGATGTGAAGTTTTTACTACACACATATAATGAAAAACAAGAGGGCCATGATGGCCCAAAGTCGCTCACCTGTATATAGGCCCCTGTAGCGGGGCCAGTTTAAACCCCAGGGCTTTTATTTGAACAAATTTGGTTGTATATGTATGCATGTATATATATATATATATATATATATATTTATATATATATATATATATATATATATATATATATATATATATATATATATATATATATATATATATATATCATAATATGTATATATATATATATATATATATATATATATATATATATATATATAATATATATATATATATATATATGTATATATATATGTATATATATATATCTATATATATATATATATATATATATATATATATATACCTTTATATATATATATATATATATATATATATATATATATATATATATATATTTATAATTATATATATATATATATAAATATTAAATATATATGTGTATATATATAATATATATATATATATCATAATATGTTTATATATATGTATATATATATATATGTATATATATATATATATATATATATATATATATATATATTTATATATATTTATATATATATATATATATATATATAAATATTAAATATATATGTGTATATATATAATATGTATATATCTAAAAAAAAAAAAGTCAAGCTAATGAATGACCCCCGGGGCGGGGCCAATTTTGACCCCCAGGGCTTTTATTTGAACAAACTTGGTAGACACCCATGAGAACATGTTTCATGCTAAATATCTTAGCTCTAGCTCTTTGAGTTCTTTAAAAGAAGATTTTTTAAGTTTTTACTATATGCACATAGGGAAAATCAATGACCCCCGGGGGCGGGGCCAATTTTGACCCTAGGGCTTTTATTTGAACAAACTTTGTAGACACTCATTAGAAGATGTTTCATGCTAAATATCTTAGCTCTAGCTCTTTGGGTTCTTTAAAAGAAGAATTTTTAAGTTTTAACTATATGCATATAGGGAAAATCAAAGACACCCTGGGGCGGGGCCAATTTTGACCCTAGGGCTTTTATTTGAACAAACTTGGTAGACACTCACTAGAAGATGTTCCATGCTTTATATCTAAACACTAGCTATCTGGGTTTTTTCAAAGAAGATTTTTAAGTTTTTGCTATACAAAGTCATATAAGGAAAATCAATGACCCCCGGGGCGGGGCCAATTTTGACCCTAGGGCTTTGATTTGAACAAACTTTGTAGACACTCACTAGAAGATGTTTCATGCTAAATAGCTAAACTCCAGCTATTTGGGTTTTTTTAAAGAAGATTTTTTAAGTTTTTGCTATACACATATAAGGAAAATCAATGACCCCCGGGGCGGAGCCAATTTTGACCCCAGGGCTTTTATTTGAACAAACTTGGTAGACACCCATTAGAACATGTTTCATGCTAAATATCTTAGCTCTAGCTCTTTGAGTTCTTTAAAAGAAGATTTTTTAAGTTTTTACTATATGCATATAGGGAAAATCAATGACCCCCTGGGGCGGGGCCAATTTTGACCCTAGGGCTTTGATTTGAACAAACTTGGTAGGCACTCATTAGAAGATGTTTCATGCCAAATATCTAAGCTCTAGCTCTTACGGTTTTTTAGAAGAAGATTTTTTAAGTTTTTCTTAATGGTTGCCATGGCAACCAGAGTTTTTAATGGAATTTAAATTTTTGAACAACTTTGAAAGGGGTCCACCTAAGGATCATTTCTGTAAAGTTTGGTTGCAATTGGCCATGTAGTTTAGGAGGAGATGTTGTTTGAAAAGTTTGACGCCATTTTTTGAAGGACGCACGACGCACGACGCACGACGCACGACGGACGCAGAGTGATGACAAAAGCTCACCTTTGAGCACTTCGTGCTCAGGTGAGCTAACAAGCAAATTCGTTGAATTTATATCCCCCGCAGAGTACTGGTTATTATTAACACAACAACTGAAGACATAAGGCTTTATTTATATATTAATCATGGCATAAACAGTAATATTCTTTGAACTTGATAAATATTCAGGGCAATAACAGAGCCATAACTTTGTGTTAAATAGTAAAATCTGGAAATGCCAATGAGATGTATGCATACTACATAACTAATCAAGGGCCATAAATCTGAGTTATAAGTATCTGACTGGAACAAGGCGACTATATGCACATCTCCTCTTAGTATCCCATAAAGTTTCATTGAATTCCAGCCAGTAGTAGCAGAAAAGTAGCGAGGAAACAAATATTTTTCTATATGGACACTGCATAACTAATCAAGGGCCATAACTCTGAGTTAAAGTGTCTGACCGGAACAAGCCGACGATATGCGCATCTCCTCTTGATATTGATGATTCCCATAAAGTTTTGTTGAATTCCAGCCAGTAGTTGCAGAGAACTACTCCGGAAACGAAATTCGGACGGACGGACAGAAGGACGGACGGACAACGCCAAAACTATATCCCCCTCCCGATTCCATCGGCGGGGGATAACAATGACCTCCCCCCCAGGGCCAATTTTAACCTAAGGGCTTTTATTTGAACAAACTTGGTAGACACCCATAAGAAGATGTTTCATGCTAAACATCTTAGCTCTAGCTCAATGGGGTTTTTAAAAGAAGATTTTTTAAGTTTTTACTATACACATATAGTTAAAAACAATGACACCCCTGGGGCAGGGCCAGTTTTGACCCTAGGGCTTTTATTTGAACACACTTTGTAGACACTCACTAGAAGATGTTTCATGCTTAATATCTAAACTCTAGCTATTTGGATTTTTTCAAAGCAGATTTTTAAGTTTTTGCCATACACATATAAGGAAAATCAATGACCCCCGGGGCAGGGCAAATTTTGACACCAGGGCTTTTATTTGAACAAACATGGTAGACACTCATTAGAACATGTTTCATGCTAAATATCTTAGCTCTAGCTCTTTGAGTTCTTTAAAAGAAGACTTTTAAGTTTTTACTATATGCATTTAGGGAAAATCAATGACCCCTTGGGGCGGGGCCAATTTTGACCCCAGGGATTTTATTTGAACAAACTTGGTAGACACTCATTAGAAGATGTTTCATGCTAAATATCTTAGCTCTAGCTCTTTTGGTTCTTTAAAAGAAGACTTTTTAAGTTTTTACTATATGCATATAGGGAAAATCAATGACCCCCTGGGGCAGGGCCAATTTTGACCCCAGGGCTTTTATTTGAACAAACTTGGTAGACACTCACTGGAAGATGTTTCATGCCAAATATCTAAGCTCTAGCTCTTTGGGTTTTTTAAAAGAAGATATTTAAAGTTTTTTCTTTCGGTTGCCATGGCAACCAGAGTTCTGCATGGAATTAAATTCTTTGAACACTTTTTAAAGGTGACCACCAAAGGAACATTCCTGTGAAGTTTGGATGAAATTGGCTTAGTGGTTTATGAGGAGATGTCATTTAAAGTAAAAGATAACGGCCGGACGCCTGACGAAAAGCGATCACAAAAGCTCACCCTGTCACTTTGTGACAGGTGAGCTAAAAATGTTAACAACATATGTCTGATATTGGGGTATCACAACAGCTTACCTTGAACATGTTTTGCTCTGGTGAGCTAAAAATATAGGAGCATGTAAATAACATTTACCTTTAAATGTTCTTGGCACACCTTCCTGTCTACAAGCTATGTACATACAAGCTGAACATACAGCATCATTACTGCGACCCTTCAGTGATTTTGTGTCATTGACTTGTTTAAACAATGTGTTTGCTTTATCCTATACATAAACAGTGTTCACAGATTAATAATGTACATAAAGAACATTTTTCATAGATTATCACAAGTTACCACAGTTTAATTTTCATCGCAAAGAGAAGTCAGTCAATATAACTACCAATCATTGTATTTCTTTTTAACAAATACATGTATTTGAGTCGACAAGACAATAATAATTCTGATTACATTTGTATATACCTATAAATTTTCTCCCTAAAATACACGCACATCTTGAAGCCCAAATACGCTTCAACGGATAGAAATTTCTGTATAATGTTAGTGACAAATACGGTACCATATATGGAAGTGCCGGACTATTTTTGACACTGGTTCCGATCTCAGGTTTGTATAACGTTGCATTTGGAAACGGGAACCAAAATTATTAAAGGCGCTGGTTTTGCAATTACGTATTCATTTGTCAGTCATGCATTTATTTCTTGACAATTACATTTCATTTTCTGAATAAAACAAACAAGAGGGCCATGATGGCCCTAGATCGCTCACCTGAATTATCAAACTCATCCAAACAATTACCTAGACAAGCATTCTGACCAAGTCTCATGACAGGTTAGTCAAAAATGTGACCACTACAGTGTTAACAAGGATTATCCATATTTGAGCAGTGCGACCTAGTTTTTTACCCAGGTGACACATATTCAAACTTGACCTAGAAATCATCAAAAAAAACTTTCAGACCAATTTCCAGGATACTTGGATCAAAACAGTAGCAACTAGAGTGTTAACAAGATTTTTCTATTTTTAGCTCCGGTGACCTAGTTTCACATGCGATTTCGAACTCATCCAAGCAATTACCTAGACAAACATCCTGACCAAGTTTGATGATAATTGAGTCGAAAATGTGACCACTAGAATGTTAACAAGGTTTTTCCATATTTGGGCGGTGTGACCTAGTTTTTCATCCAAGATGACCCATGTTCGATCTTGACTTAGAAATCATCAAAACAAACTTTCAGACCAATTAACAGAATATTTGGATCACAACAGTAGCCACTAGAGTGTTAACAAGATTTTTTCTATTTTTAGCTCCTGTGACCTAGTTTTTCATCCGAAATGTCCCATGTTCGATTTATTCCCAGCAATGACCTAGACAAGTTTCCTGACCAAGTTTGATGACAATTGAGTCAAAATTGTGACCACTAGAGTGTTAACAAGGTTTTTCTATTTTTAGCTCCTGTGACCTAGTTTTTCATCCGAGATGACCCATGTTCGAACTCATCCGAGCTATCACCTAGACAAGCATCTTGATCAAGTTTGATGATGATTGATGCAAAAATGTGACCGCTAAAGTGTTAACAAGGTTTTTCTATTTTTAGCTCTGGTGACCTACTTTTTCATCCGAGATGACCCATGTTCGAACTCATCCAAGCTATCAACTAGATAAGCATCCTGACCAAGTTTGATGATGATTAATGCAAAAATGTGACCACTAGAGTGTTCACAAGGTTTTTCTATTTATAGCTCCGGTGACCTAGTTTTTCATCCGAGATGACCCATATTTGAACTCATCCGAGCTATTATCTAAACAAGCATCCTGACAAAGTTTGATGATGATTGGGTCAAAAATGTGACCACTAGAGTGTTCACAAGGTTTTTCTATTTTTAGCTCCTGTGACCTAGTTTTTCATCAGAGATGACCCATGTTCGAACTCATCCAAGCAATTGACTAGACAAGCATTCTGACCAAGTTTGATGATGATTGGTTCAAAAATGTGACCACTAGAGTGTTCACAAGGTTTTTCTATTTATAGCTCCTGTGACCTACTTTTTCATCCGAGATGACCCATGTTCGAACTCATCCAAGCTATCACCTAGACAAGCATCCTGACCAAGTTTGATGATGATTGGGTCAAAAATGTGACCTCTAGAGTGTTCACAAGGTTTTTCTATTTTTAGCTCTTGTGACCTAGTTTTTCATCCGAGATGACCCATGTTCGAACTCATCCGAGCTTTCAACTAGATAAGCATCCTGACCAAGTTTGATGATGATTGAGGCAAAAATGCGACCGCTAGAGTGTTCACAAGTAATTGTGGACGGCCGGACGGACGACGGACGACGGACATTCACCGATCCTAAAAGCTCACCCTGAGCAAGCTCAGGTGAGCTAAAAAGGTATATAATAAAAGGAAAATTATGTTGTAGTAGCTTTCTGAGGCTATGTATTTTTCTACTCGCAACGTTGGAAAATTGATATCTCGCTCGACCTTCGTTCTCGCAAGATATCAATTTTCCACCGCTGCTCGTAGCAAAATACAAAGCCTCAGAAAGCTTCTACAACATAATATTCCATATATATACACTCTACATATCAACTAAAACTGGACTAATTTGATATAGAGTCAAACATGTATTAAGCAACCACGTAACGGAAACACCAAACATGATTGCATAATGCAATGGTCTCTGAAGACAAAGCATGAGAAAAAGTCAAAAATCTTTATATCTTTCCTTATCGTCACGCCCCCGCATGCAGCCAAAATTTCAGATGTTATAATATTTAGTTCCAAATTTGTTTGCACAAATTATTTTTTTCATTTTAAGTTCAAAGCCTTCAATGTTAACACAAACCATTTTTATACAAAGTTCAAGGCACTGAAACTATTCAGTGTTAACCTTTTGTAAATTGCATATTGCATATTTGTAGCCAAAATAATGGCTACATACATTTCCACAAAAGTATGAGTGCTGAAACTGAAAATTCAAAATTTTCCAACATTCAAGAAAGATAACTTTGTCCAAAATCATTGAACCACGACCAAATTTAAACTTGAACTGCTTATTCCTAAGATGTATCTATATGTCAAATTTGAGTTGAATGTGTACAACCATTGGAGAGATAATGAACGGAAACTTAAAATTTCTGATTTTTTTTCAAAGTTCAAGAGGGATAACTCTGTCAATTATCATCAAACCATGACCAAATTCAAAACTGACCAATGCATTCTTATGACATATTCATATCTTGAATTTGAGTTGAATATGTACAACTGTTGGGAAGATAATGAATGGGAACTGAAAATTTCCTTTTTATTTCAAAGTTAAAGGGGTATAACTCTGCCAAAAATCATCATACTATGACCAAATTTGAACTTGACCTGCGCATTTCTTTGACATATCCATATGTCAAGTTTGAATTGAATGTGTAATACCCTAGAGGAGGTAATGAACAGAAACTGAAAATTTCATATTATTTTCAAAGTGAAAGGGATATAACTCTGCCAAAAATCATTGAACCATGGCCAAATTTGAACTTGACCTGCACATTCTTTTGATGTATCCATATGTCAAGTTTGAGCTGAATGTGTAATACCGTTGGGGAGATAAGGAACGGAAACTGAAAATTTCATATTATTTTCAAAGTAAAAGGGGCATAACTCTGCCAAAAATCATTGAACTATGACCAAATTCAAACTTGACCTGTATTTTCTCATGACATATCTATATGTCAAGTTTGAGCTGAATGTGTAATACCGTTTGGGAGATAATACACAAAACTGAAAATTTCATATTATTTTCAAAGTAAAAGGGGCATAACTCTGCCAAAATTCATTGAAAGATGACCAAATTCAAACTTGACCTGTATTTTCTCATGACATATCCATATGTCAAATTTGATTTGAATGTGTGCAACAGTCGCTGGTCACGTTGAGCAAAATTTGCTTAATACATTGAAGATATAGATAGAGAAACAAGATATGTTTGTAAAACATGTATGCCCCCTATAGGCAGCCAAATAGTCATGTGATCAGGTTATTATGCATGACTTCTGACCTTGAGAACAAAAAATTAATAAGGTTTATCTACTGGTCATGACTAGTCACAAGGTAATAATTATTGTGACCGCATAGGTTGTGTGCAGCAATTGAAGTTATTACAAATCTTACAAAATAATATGTGCATAAATTTTATGAATCATGTAGGCCTCATTAATGATAGCCAAGTTGTTATATTACATAAGACCTTCAAATGAGTATACCAAAAGCATTTTTAGTTAAATATAAAAATATCAACCAAGGCAACTTGAGTTGTTGATTTATTGGTCAGAAGCCGTCTTTAAGTACGAGGTCAAAATGACACTGACCCCTTGACCCCAAAATCAATAGGGGTCATCTACTGGCCAAGACCAATGCACCTACAAAGTTTGAGGGCCAACAGCTATGGGCTTGTCAAGTTATTGATCGGAAACCGTTTTCACCTACAAGGTTAATATGACCTTGACCTTTGACTCCTAAGAGTCCTTTAGGTATTGAGTGGAAACCGTTTTTAAATTCAAGTCAAAGTGACCTTACCTTTAAACCCTTGACCCCAAAATCAATAGGGGTCATCTACTGGTCATGACCAATCACCATACCAAGTTTGAAGTTCCTAGGCCTAAGCGTTCTTTAGTTATTGCTCGGAAACCGTTTTCACTTACAAGGTCAATGTAACCTTGACCATTGACCCCTTGACCTTAAAATCAATAGGGGTCATCTACTGGTCATGACCAATCACCATAACGAGTTCCCAGGCCTAAGGGTTCTTTAGTTATCACTTGGAAACCATTTGGTCTATGGACCGACAGACAGACAAATGCAAAGCAATATGATTGGGGTAATTTACAGTGGTCGCATATAAGACAAAAGTCGCTTAATACACATGGTCACATGGGCAAATTAGACTGTTTTAACAATCATTTCAACCTATTCTTTGTTATATGTGAGATTTTTCTCTTTTTAAGTTTACAATGCTGAGACTTGTTTAAATTCTTTTCTCTATCTGGTAATATTTCTAAATGTATGTTTTCATTTACAGACTTTGATGAATATTTTAGTAGAATATGTACAGGAAATAACTATTAAATTTAGACCTACTGCAACCATTCGAGGAAGATTTAACCTTTCAGCCATATCACCAATCTCTCTGAATGCATTTGATAATGCTCTGTCAGCACTGTTCATCTAAAAATAGTAACATAATTATTATTATTTCTTTAAATATTAAATTTCAAAGTGACAACAGCCACCTCCTAGAGATGGTCACATTCAACTTTTTCTAATTTCTAAAGTCAAACACATCTGAGGAAGAATATTGTAGTTAAGAATCCACCAAGAAAACATAATTTTATTGTACAAAATATAACTCAAATTCACTGGTTAAGATCACATTAGAAGAAACATCACGTATAATGTCATAAGTGTTCTTTTGTTCAAGTATGAATCAAATCCATATCTAATTTAAGTTAATTAAGGTAAATAACAAAGTTATTACAATTTTTTATAATTTGGCCGCGATGATCAAGATCAATTTAAAGTTCAAGATCATAATTCAGCATGTTGGTTTTGTCATATGTGTACTTTTGTTCAAGTATAAATCAAATCTGTAAATTTTCATATAGAGAATCTGCATTTGCAAGAATACAAAATTTTCTTATTTTGGTAATACACAGACTTGATTAATAATTCTGTATTTTATTATATACAGACTTTGTACAACAGAGTTTGTGTATATTTTGAGTGTACATATCTCTGTATATTAGTCATATAAAGATTTGCTTAAAACATGGTCATGTTTTAAATTTCCCAAATTTTTACCCTTATATTAATGATACCTGTATATGGAATTCCTTATACTTACGTATATCCATATATTTTTTGCAGTGCTTGTTCATTTATAAATAGTAAACAGAATTGCAATGTATTAAAGACTAAATGAATAAGCCATATAATGAATCTTTTACCTTTTCAGCACATGTAATAATCAACCAAGAGTGGTCTATCATATGCATTAGCATTATATGTAGCTATGATGCTCTGAGAAAAATTGTACTTACAGTACGTCTGTTTCTATACATAGGTTTGCCAAACTCATCCATTTGGGTACTTTTGGGATCTATGGCAATTCCAGTTGACAAATCTCCACCTTCCAACAATGGATTCTAAAATTGGCACACAGATTGTTTATTCATCATTAACATTAAATAGTATATACATTGTACTGATTCAACTAGAGCTATCACTAAAGGTGATTAATACCCCCAACAGCAACTCTGAAAAATAAGTGGTCTGAAAGAAAATTTGAACTAGAGTTACTCAACCTAGATTAAACTAGACCTGCCATTGTTATGGCGTGAATACCATATACCACTGGTCAGAATCAACAGTGGTCATTTAGAACTCAAGGACAACCTCTCTGCCAAATCTGTAGTTAGTACGCCAGTGCATTGCTAGTTATATATTCTACATGTTTTTAGAGGTAAAGATCAAAGTGACCTTTACCTTTGACCTACTGACCTGAAAAATGAAACTGCTACTGCATGACTTGAATACCCCTCCCCCTATTCATGCAGCTTTTCCTGGGGGGGTTTTATGATGAATATATAAACATAATTATATACTTCAAATGTGAAAAAGTCAAAATCATTACACAGTGGACAAGCATTCTTAAGCATTTGAGCAGACAAGCTTATTGTAGTAAAAGCCCCTGTGACCTTGACATTTGACACAGTCACCTAAAAATCAAAAGACAATCTTTTTGAAGTCAAGGCCCTTGTGACCTTGACATTTGACACAGTCACCTAAAAATCAAAAGACAATCTTTTTGAAGTCAAGGCCCTTGTGACCTTTACCTTTGACCAAGTAACCTTAAATCAATAGGGGTCTTCTAATGGTGATGACTAACCTCCATGCCAAATATGAAGACTGTGGGTCAAAGGAATCTTAAGCTATTGGGCAGACAAGCTTTTTGAAGTCTAGGTCCCTGTGACCTTGACTTTTGACCTGGTTACCTGAAAATCAATAGGGGTCATCTACTTATCATGACCAATCTCAAAACTAAATATGATGACTGTGGGTCAAAGGAACCTTAAGTTATAGGGTGGACAAGGAAAAACTGACCGACGGCCAGATGAACAAGTTGATTCCAGTATACCCCCGTTACAACTTTGTTGTGCGGGGATATAATGAAGTATCAATTGTGTACAAAGAATTATTTCAATTAATTGCAATCCCAACCAGGATCTTCATATAAACTTGCTATAAACCAAGTTTCATTACAATATCTCATTCCCTTAAAATTATTATCCAGAAACCATTTGTTATATTTAGTAATGGTGACCTTGACCCCAGGGGGTCCAAATTGCAATACTCACCAGCATTTCCACATAAGGTTGCTAAATACCAAGTTTGATAACAATACCTGATTCCTAATTATTGTCCGGACACCATTCTTCTACTGTATTCCTAGAAATGTTCGCGAATTCAATATTTCCCTTTTTTCACAACGTCGGCATTTTCGCGGAGACAAACTTTCGAGGATTGTAGTATGCGCAAATTCTGCAAATATTTAGTCGCTACGGCACAAATTACAGTTTTTAGAGGCTACGTTTTCGATGCATGACCTTGCTTTTGGGTTCTTTTATTTTTTTTATTTTTTTAACAAGTCTCGCCTAAAGCGCTACATTACTCGATACCTTTTCATTTATTAACTAGTCGAACACGGACGGTTGTTCCGTAAACACTTTTTACTTAATTCCTGACCTTTTTCACTGTGTGATTAAGTAAGAATAAGTAAGAGCAATTAGTTTTTTTTATTTCTCATTTGAATCATAACTGACTTTTTCTTCAAAATGTTGATACATAATTAATTACACTGTACAGCGCTTTCATTATAACAACATAACAGCTGTTTATCAATGTAGCACTTGATCGCTATGTAAGTAAATTATAAAAATATTCTACAGGTTTACGTTTTTATTTGGTTAAAGCTAGAAATGTTCGCAGGTTTGTTATAAGTACCATATTCGAGGCTATTAAGATTTGCGGAATCATGCCTACCGCGAAAAGCGCTAACTTAAAACGCACGAAAACTTTTCTAGGAATACAGTATTTCTGGTAACAGTGAAATTGACATTGACCCAAGGGGGTCCAAAAAAAACAAGAGCTGTCGGTAGGACAGCAATGCTCGACTATTCTTAGTGCTTGATAGTAAAAAAAAATGCTTGATACAGTTACCTCCTCCTGTTTACAGGTTGGGGTCATGATGGTGAACAAGTGTGCAAAGTTTCAAAGCCATATGTCATTGGACTTTGAAAATATTTGAACTATTACAAAATTTTAACGTAAATTCTTAGTCGAAAAAGGGGCATGATTTTGTCAAAATGCTTGGTACAGTTACCTCCTCCTGTCTACAGGTTGGGGTCATGATGATGAACAAGTGTGCAAAGTTTCAAAGCCATATGTCAATGGACTTTGAAAATATTTGAACTATTACAAAAACTTTAACGTAAATTCTAAGTCGAAAAAGGGGCATGATTTTGTCAAAATGCTTGATAGAGTTACCTCCTCCTGTCTACAGGTTGGGGTCATGATGGTGAACAAGTGTGCAAAGTTTCAAAGCCATATGTCAATGGACTTTGAAAATATTTGAACTATTACAAAAACTTGAACGTAAATTCTAAGTCGAAAAAGGGGCATAATTCTGTCAAAATGCTTGATAGAGTTACCTCCTCCTGTCTACAGGTTGGGGTCATGATGGTGAACAAGTGTGCAAAGTTTCAAAGCCATATGTCAATGGACTTTGAAAATATTTGAACTATTACAAAAACTTTAACATAAGTGGTTACGCCGACGCAGACGCCGATGCGGACACTGACGCCGACGCTCGGGTGACTACAATAGCTCTACTTATTCTTATCGAATAGTCGAGCTAAAAACCAACCGTTGTTTTCACATAATTGGTTGCTATATACCAAGTTTGATTACAATAAGTCATTCCAAACTCTAGTTATCATCCTGAAACCATGATGTGGACCGAACAATGGACCGATTGACCGTTCGACCGACAAGCTGACTCCTACATAACCCCCCATACTTCCGTTTGTGGGGATATAATGGTATAATAAACAAAAAAGAATGTTATGAACATTTAAGCCCCTCCCATTAAACCAGCTGTTATTGAACAACTGTGATATTAGTTTTACTTATATTTATCTTTGCAATAAAATGTAATTTATAATAAATTACATTAATTTTATATTTAATAAAAAATCCATATACTTAAACCAACAATTCTATTTTTATCTACATTAACAATAATATGTAAATATAATAAGTTGTAATATATTTATAATTTTAAATTAAGTTTACATTAATTGTAATAAATGAAATATTACAAGAATTATGTATCATTTATAAAACGTAAATAAATTACAAATATATTATAATAGCATTTGTAACTTTTTTCTTGGACCAACGTTTAATAACTTATCAAGTCACATCATGAAAACCTCAAAAAAATTGCTTGTGTCTTAATATTGTTATAAAGAAAGTGACTTTTCCTAAAAAAAATGGAAAAATTCAACTCTTTGTGTCGCTAAAAGAGTGTTTCACAAGGTTTTAACTATATTCATAGTCCTGTGACCAATCTATATACGAAAGCCATGGGCGAACATGCCAACTTTGACCCAAGGCTTCTTGAACAACGTTTGGTATGATTAGCTCAAAAATGTTTATGCTTTAAGGTTCTAACACAGCATTGGGATAGAGACAGATCTTTAAGATCATAGTTCTAACTGAGTCAATCCTATGGCAAAAAATCAATACACTGTTAAGTAAAGCCAACTTTTGACCCTAGTTGCAGTTTATTGAACACAATCTTTGATGACATCGAGCATGTTATATGCTGTATACTAATTGCGCAAGCTACATTGGAAAGTTCAATAGAATGAAGTTTTTGAATTAAGTTTTGTGGTTTAACTTAAGCGACATCATGACTTCCTTTACAGACAACATGGCATTTCATTTACTGAAAAGCGCCCATTCAAAACATAAAGTACCCAACAATACTGACTGAATGAATAGCATTTACTGTTAACTTTTGTTCTTGGCACCCAACAAGTTTTGGCCAACTAACCTTCATCAAAATCAACCAATCATGACAAACCTCAAAACCAAATCTTTGGCCTGTAGGTGCTCTTGAATTATTGATCAACTACCTATAAGACCAAGGGTGGACTTTTCCTAGAGCAAAAAATGAAAAAAAAGTTCAACAATACATATAAACAAAATTTCGATCACTTTCACAAAGATTATAATATTAACATAACGTACCTCTGCAGCACCAACTCTAGATGGATCTTTATTGCTTTTCTCATTACTGAATGTTCTCCACTCTGTGCCAACATCTACAACTCTGGTACAATGAAAATTAAATAGTAATTAGAAATTACTCTGTAGCCTGATCTGTAAGCCAATCAAGCAGTTGTATTGAGGGGTGACTGGAGTTTGTTATCTTCACATACATGTGATATCCCAGTAGGATTTTAAACAAGAGGGCCATGATGGCCCTTATATCGCTCACCTGACTATGAAGGCTCAATCCAATTTTATTTTGATACAATAAGATTTTGATCCGAGATGACCGATATTTTAAGTTGACCTAGAAATCATCAAAACAACCTTTCTGACCAATTTCAAGGATATTTGGATAAAAACTGCAGCCACTAGAGTGTTAACAAGATTTTTCTATTTTTAGCTCCTGTGATCTCACTTTTGACACGAGATGACCTATATTCAAACTCATCCAAGCAATTGACTAGACAAGCGTTCTGACCAAGTTTGATGATGATTGGTTCAAAAATGTGACCGCTAGAGTGTTCACAAGGTTTTTCTATTTATAGCTCCTGTGACCTAGATTTTCATCGGAGATGAGCCATGTTCGAACTCATCCAAGCAATTTACTAAGCAAGCATTCTGACAAAGTTTGATGATGATTGGTTCAAAAATGTGACCGCTAGAGTGTTCACAAGCAATTGTGGACGTACGACGGACGACGGACATTCACCGATCCTAATAGCTCACCCTGAGCAAGCTCAGGTGAGCTAAAAAATCAAACAGCAACTGTATATAAAATGTAAACCGCGCCCTTGGGATTGAGTGTTATCTGTCCATATTCTGGATGATAGCGGATTAAATATTGTGTTACTAATTGACAGCAAGGTGACATAATAAACAGTTCCATAGGACGATCGCCCAACCCTTGTTGTTAGCTGAAGTTATTCTTGCATGTTTAACTTAACACATGTCATCTGTCACTTTCCTTTTACACGCCTACTAAACAGTGGCATTTTCATATTTTCGTGATCAGTGTAAATGAGAGCCATTGTAGCGAATTTTCAACACTTTTTAACTACACTGAAATAATACAAACACTTTAAATCCATTTCTTCACTTCTAATTTTTCCTTTAATACCAAACTCCTACATTCACAATTTTAGTAACTCCTTTTAATATCCACTTTTTGCAATGACTTTTAACAACTCTTTTTTACAACTCTGGCTAGAGAACAATAACATCAATATATATAGTAGCCAAAAATTAGAGCCAAAAGAACTAATAATTACAAGAAAAGCATGATAATCGTGAACAATTGTGAACATGTGAATTTTTCCCACCAAAATTAAATAAGGAGCAAGGTCGGAGTTTAAGATTCATAAACAAGAGGGCCATGATGGCCAAGAAATCGCTCACTTGTTTATAGGCCCCTGGGCCAAGGCCAATCTTAAACCAGGGGCTTTTATTTGAACAGACTTGGTAGACACCTATTAGAAGATGTTTCATGATAAATATCTAAGCTCTAGCTCTTTGGGGTTTTTATAAGAAGATTTTTTAAGTTTTCACTTTATACATATAGGGAACAAGAGCTGTCACCCAAGAGACGATTGCCTCCGAAAAGGTTTCTTAAGCATGCAGGTATATTGAAAAGAAAAGAGGATGAAAGTAACTAATTGTTGAATATTGTTCTTGATAGCATGAACCTTCAAAATATAAGTGTGACCTTGACCTTTGAAGAAGGAACATGGTTCCTGGATGCGACAAAATGTTGTTATGAGATAGACATGTGTGCCAAATAATTTCAAAATCCCTCAATGCATGACAAAATTACAGTCTGGACATGATTGTTGTGTAAGTGGGGACACACGGACATGAGCCTTAGCCGTGACACATTGTCTTGATGTGGTAAACATTTGTGCCAAGTTATTTTAAAATCCTTCTATGCATGACAAAGTTACAGTCCGGACATGAATGGGTATCTTCAAACTCTTCTTGTGACCTTCAAACTATAAATGTGACCTTGATCTTGAAGGTAGCGACATGGGTCTTGTTCGCGACACATCGTCTTGATATGGTAGACATTTATGCCTGGTTATTTTAAAATCCTTCCATGCATGACAAAGTTACAGCCTGGACACAAATTTGTGTACCTATTAACACTAATTGTGATGAAGTGAAACTTCAAAATGATAGTGTGACCTTGACCTTTTAGGTAGAGACGTAATTCTTTGACGCGACACATCATCTTGATGTGGTAGACATTTATGCCTAGTTATTTTAAAATCATTCAATGCATGACAAAGTAACAGTCCGGACACGATTGTGTGTACCTCAGCATGCCCATTCACGCACTTCAATGCGTAATTCATGCAAAAATTCTAGATGCACGCATAAAAATTGTAAGTAGGGGGTACATGCACGCAAAGTAAAATTGTCAGAATGAATGTTTGGGATAGCCTTATTTGCATATCAACTAAATGTTGTTGCCATCTACCAATAGTTAGGAACAGTCTAAACCCGGTCACAATTGCATGTCTGCTTTCAAAGTCATCTCAGTCTGATTCGTAAATATTTTAGTCATGTTTTGACGTCACATGTACTGTCTTAAGAAAAAAAGTTTTGGATATCTACAACTTCCAAAAAGTATTTTGTGTTCTCCAATGATCAGCAAAAAGTTAGTCACTTTATTTTTTAATAACTACCTTCAATTGTGAGCTTTATCTATGTCATATTGAGATTTTGAAATAAATGTTCATAATTTCAGATATACAAAATTTTGGTTATGGGTGATAATCGTATGGACTTAACAAGTGATTGTAATGGCTGTTATATTGCTACCTCAAGTGATGAGTTTGTTTCTGTGTTAGTGGGTAGTAATACTTAGTGAAACACTGTTCATTAATATCATGTTGACTAAAATGTTCTTACAAACAAAAACATTTTTAAACTTATTACTATGTGTACCCCCAGATTTTGAAATGTACCCCCAATTTTCAATGACAGGGGGTACATGTACCCCTACGTTTGAAATTGAGTGGGCATGCTGTACCTATTTACTATAATTGTGATAATGTGAAACTTCAAAATGATAGTGTGACCTTGACCTTTGAGGTAGAGACATAATTCTTAGATGTGACACATCGTATTGATGTGGTAGACATTTATGCCAAGTTATTTTAAAATCATTCAATGCATTACAAATTTACAGTCCGGCCATAAATTAAGTGGGGACGCACAGACGCACTAGAAGATATTTCATGCTCTAGCTCTTTGAGTTTTTTATCAGAATTTTTTTTTAAGTTTTTACTATACACATATAAGGAAAATCAATGACCCCCAGGACTGGGCCAATTTTAACCTAAGGGCCCTTATTTGAACAAACTTGGTAGACACCCATTAGAAGATGTTTCATGCTAAATATCTTAGCTCTAGCTCTTTGGGGTTTTTAAAAGAAGATACTTTAAGGTTTTACTATATACATAAAATGAAAAACAATGACCCCTGGGGCGGGGCCAATTTTGACCCCCCAGGGCGGTTATTTGAACAAACTTGGTAGACACCCACTAGAAGATGTTTCATGCTTAATATCTAAGCTCTAGCTATTTTGGTTTTTATATAGAGGATTATTTTAGTTTTTACTATATACAAATGAGGAAATTCAATGACCCCCCTGGGGCAAGGCCAATTTTTACCCCAGGGCTTTTATTTGAACAAACTTGGTAGACACGCACTAGAGGATGTTTTATGCTTAATATTTAAGCTCTAGCTATTTGGGCTTTTTAAAAGAAGATTTTTTAAGTTTTTACTATATACAAATAAGGAAAATCAGATTATAATTCATGCCAAATATTTAAGCTCTAGCTCTTTCGGTTTTCTGAAAGAAGATATTTTAAGTTTTTTTCTTTCAGTTGCCATGGCAACCAGAGTTCTGCTTGACGACGAACAAGTTGACTACCAAAGGAACATTCCTGTGAAGTTAGGATGAAATTGGCTAAGTGGTTTATGAGGAGATGTCGTTTAAAGTACGGAGGTAAAACTTTTACCAAATATTAACTTGTGTGTTTTCTTTCGCGAGGAGATCTGACACACCACCCAATCATGGTGAACATTTGTATCAAACAATTTTGTAATAATTCAAAGAATGAGCAAAATGCAGACCCGATAAATTTAGACGACAAACGCACGGACTGACAGACTCACATACACCAAACCGCCAAAATGAAAAGTGGCGACTAATTGGACCTCACCACAAGCGAGCTCAACAATTTAAAAGTCCTATGACCACTAAGCATAATACTTCAAAGCATATGCAAGATACAGCCCCAACAAACAAAATTTTTATTTCACCTCGGACATCTTTGAACCTTGACCTTCATTTTGTGTGAGACAACTCAACTCAACACAGAGAACATTATATCAAAATCCATCCATGAATATAGAAGTTATACTTTCAAATGAACATGTTATTTTATTTGATCTTTGACCCCTAAGTATGGCTTTCACCTTTAACAGACACCTGAATTTTTGGCAGAACACTCAGCCTCACCATGAAGACAATTTGTCCTGAGTTGTATCAAAATCCCTTCATGCATGTGGAAGTTACACTCTGAGCACAGGTTTTGCGCTGACCACCAAGTGTGACCTTGAACTTTGGGTAGAATACCTCTGCTTTGTTTGCAACACACCACCCCATCATGGTGAACATTTGTACCAAATTATTTTGTAATCCTTCAAAGAATGAGCAACATACCAGGCCTAGACATTAACTTTTTGAATCAGGTTGTCCTGTCGGGCAAGTAGTTTTTAAAACTACTTGCCCTGACCTAAGACTTACTTGTCCTGACCTAAAAATGGTAAAAATGTATCAATCAGAAAAGACAAACAAGCTCATACATTATTACTTTTTGTATAATGTCATGTTAACATAAGGCAATAAACTAGACATTGTTTATGAAATTGATTGTTAGTTAGACACAAATATTTTTGTATTCAGTAGTTAAATCTAAAACATCAGTTCATCAATCATCATCCAGGCTAATAACAACGACTATGTTCATAATGTAGTTATATTAGATAAAACAATAAATCATTTTAATGCAAAAACTTTATTTAACAATTATATTTAAAGATCAGTATGATTATTTACATATTTTCAATGATATCTTCACATGCATGCATCAAAATTAAAACGACAGCATGACCTGGGAATTACCTTGTACAAAATTAGATATAGTCTATTATTAGAACGGGGAATTACCTTACCACGGCGCATGCTCATATTTTTGCTTCCGTTTCCTATATCAACAAATGTACATGACAGTAGTGTATTAACATCATTGATAATGATTCATGGTGTATTTTTGTTTTACAGATGTTTATTAATGAAAAGAAGTTTTTTCTATTTATTGTGTACATGCATTTTGTTAATGATGCTTTTTATTTTCACTTGCCCTGTCGGACAAGTGTTTTTCAAAATAACTTGCCCGGACCAAACTTTTAGTTGTCCAGGGCAGTCGGACAACCGTTAATGTCGAGCCCTGCATACAGTTTTTATGCATAATATTTTTATTTGACTTTATGTGACACTGACCTTCTTTTTGTGTGAGATAACTCATCTCAACATGGAAAAGAGTGGTGCTAAGTTATATTATAATCCATCCCTGTATATAGAAGTTATACTCAAAAATGAATTTTTTATTTAGTTATTTGACCATTGACTCCTAAATGTGAGTTATAATAAAATCCCTACATGCATGTGAAAGTTACACTCCGGACACCGGTTTATGCCCTGACGCCATGTGTGACCTTGACTTTTGAGCGGCAGACCCTGGTTTTGAGTTCGACACACCACCCCATCATCATTTTATAATCCTTCAAAGAATGAGCAAAATACACCGCCAGCAAACAAATTTCAGTATTTTATTTGACCTTTGACATCTTGTGACCTAGAACTTTTGTGCTACTTTATATCAAAATCCATCCATGTATAAAGAGGTTATATTTGAAAATGAATGTTTTATTTTATTTGACCTTTGACTCCTTATTTTGACCCTGACCTTTACCACAGACCCCTTTATTATTGGCAGGACACTACAACTCACTATGGAGAACATTTGTCCCTAGTAATATTACAAGAGGGCCCTGGATCGCTCACTTGAGAAATAGGTCAGAAGGATTAAGTGGAGCCCATTTCACCCCAGAACAGATAGTGAAAATTAAAATAATGCGAAAAATACAGGATTTACAGTACATATTAGGACAAGAGCACCACTAGGCGGAGCATTATATGCCCGATGAAGCATTTGTAAGACATAACATAAATTAAATAAAGTATTACCTCCTTCAAATCCTCCTATAAAGTTTGAATATTGTGGGCCAAATGGAATTTAAGTTATGCTCTGGAAACTGTTTTCAGTTTTGAGGTCATAGCGACCTTGAACTTTGACCTTGTGACCGCAAAATCAATAGGGGTCCTCTACCCAATATGGACAATCATCCTAAGAAGTTTGAACACCATGGGCCAAATAGAAATTAAGTTATTTTCTGGAAACCGTTTTCAGTTTTAAAGTAATAGTGATCTAGACCTTTGACCTTTGACCCCAAAATCAATAGGGGTCTTCTACCCAATATGGACAATCATCCTATGAAGTTTGAATATTGTTGGCCAAATAGACCTTCAGTTATCCTCCGGAAACTGTTTTCAGTTTTAAAGTAATAGTGACCTTGACCTTTGACCCAAAAATCAATAGGTTTTTTTACCCAATATGGACAATCATCCTATGAAGTTTGAATATTGTGGGCCAAATGGAACTTAAGTTATGCTCCGGAAACTGTTTTCAGTTTTAAAGTAATAATGAACTTGACCTTAGACCTTGTGACCCAAAAATCAATAGGTGTCTTCTACCCAATATGGACAATCATCCTATGAAGTTTGAATATTGTGGACCATATGGAACTTAAGTTATGCTCCTGAAACTGTTTTCAGTTTTAAAGTAATAATGACCTTGACCTTTGACCTTGTAACCCCAAAATCAATAGGGGTCTTCTACCCAATATGGACAATAATCCTATAAAGTTTGAACACTGTAGGCAAAACGGAACTTAAGTTATGCTCCGGAAACTGTTTTCAGTTTTAAAGTAATAATGACCTTGACCTTTGACCTTGTGACCCCAAAATCAATAGGGGTCTTCTACCCAATATGGACAATCATCCTATGAAGTTTGAATATTGTGGGCCAAATGGAACATAAGTTCTGCTCCGGAAACCAAATTGCTAAAGGACGTACTCGTACTCACAAAATGGTACTTTAATATGTGACTTTTCCTTTGATCTTATTGGCCATTGCTAGACACACAAGGCTTAAAAAAAGACACACAAGTAAAAACGGAATGAATAGGATCAAAGAGAATTTACTGTTACCCATTGTTCTCCAAGTCACACAAGTACCTCTGGGTTTGTACGGATAGACAGACAGATGTTCTAACAGGACAGTAATTATGTGGCTACTCTATTGTTCTCTCTATGTTCTTTTTAGCCACACAAAAGAAAATAGCCACATAAAAGCATTACGGAATAAATGACATCAAAGAGAAAAAACAGTTACCTATTGTCCCTCTAGCCACATGATTACTGTCCTGTGAGTGCGGACGGACGGACGCGAGGGGGTATACGAGGGATGATCAAAAATAAACCGGACTGTGACTGTCAATTGAAGAATTTTCAACCTATCACTTATTGTTATATATCACACTTAATCCGAAAACAATACCTGTAAACTGATGCTTTATTTAATCTGATAACGCAAAAGCTTGTCAGTAACAGCGAATTCAAAAACCATGGTAATGCTTACCCGGCACAGTGCGTAAATTCGCCTTGACATTAGGCGCTTTAAGCTGCGTATATTTTACAATATGGCACATTTAGATTTCAAAATATGCCAAAACGTCATTAACCATATCTTTGACGTTGTCAGTAAAAATGACTTCATTTAAATCATATTTATATTTGCAATCACAATTCAAACGTCACATGTTAATGAAATACTCCCATTAAAACTATGTCGTCTGAATGTCTCGAAAATCAATCAATAAGAAAAAATTTGTCAAAAGTAAGACGAGAAACTGTTTAAAACGTAGAAAAAGATTATGGCTATCGAGTTAAAAGTTCCAGAAAGCCACAGCATATTTTTTGATTAGCAAAAAAATAAGAAAGGGTAATAGAGAAATAGAAAACAAGTAAGGGAGAGACAGAAAAATAAAATTTTTAAGGACGTTTGGGATGTCAATCGCCAAGACGTTGAAAAATGACAGTCGATTGGCTGCGGACATTGTCAACGATGTTTGACAGTAGCTACGGCACGGTGCAGTCAACTCTAAGGATTTTAAAATGTTAATAGTTAATGCATTAATTACATATATTGTATGAGGGTTGTTCAAAAAGTAATAGGACTGGAGCTCTACTGTTCACAGTTTGTAATTTACGTACATAATTTTACAAGAAACAAATATCGGAACATGTTCTTTATATACAGTGAAAAAAATCAAGACAAAATGTTAACAAATAACAATTCTGCGAAATTTTCAAATGACAAGGGGTACGAAACCCGGCGCACGCTGACAATACAATAAATAACGTTCATGACGTCGTTAACAAAATACATAATACATGTATAACAAGTGTCATCCATCCTGAAAGTATTCTCCCTAGTGTTCTAGGTGTCTGAATCATGTGATCATGATCAGGTCCCATAAGTGGAGATTAAGCGAGAAAGAAAGCGATCAGAATTTCGTTCAATTCTCCAAGAAAAATGCCAGATAGCCGACCATTATCCACTTTTCTCAAATATTTGAGTAAACTGGGAACTCAACAAGCATGGACTTATAATGCTAAAGCAAAACCGATTTTTATTATTAATTTTCACATGTATGTCATCGTACGTTTTTAAAACAATATGATTGTATACAGTAAAAAAAACACTATTCATCAATTGATAAGTATCATTTATTATAACAAAATTGGGGGGGGGGAATTACTACTATTTATTAAAACCGTTAATAATTATAATGTTAATTCATTAAAACCAAGTATATCTAATGAGATGCAATAAAATAGTGTTTGATAGAAACGATAAACAATCCTTTGATGAGAACTGAATAAGTAGACCCGAAGCAGACATAAAACAATACCGGACAGTCCGCGTACCGTTTACCGTCAATCCATTGACAGCGCTTTTGCAATTGACGTCACTAACGTCGCGTCAATTTTCCGCTTTCATCCTCACACATTCCTGTGAGAGATTTTGTATTCGCCGTTTTTAAATTGATTGTACCAGCTGACAACGAGTGTCCTGATGGCAGGATAATTTTCCTTAATTAATATTATAATTTTGTATGTATCTGGAAGAATATTGCCAATTTGTTGGCACAATTTAACGATTGCACAAATTTCTGTTTATTACTGAGTGCCGTATTTCTATATTTAACGCAATAATCACAGCTATTCAAAACTAAATAATTATGCCATTTCATGCCCTAATGATGTCAAATTTAGATATAATGTCACTTAAATATAAATAAATGTGTTGTGGAATATATGGACAAATTAAGTGTAAATTATAAATAAATCAGAAGTACAACTTAGGTTCAATAACTATTTGTATGTGTTGCGCCGGGTGCGTGTTACCATGATTATTCAATATCATGAAACACACGTTCATCACAATAAATAAATAAACTTTTGCATAAATTGTAGAAAACATTTTACGATCCCTATACATATGATAATATTCTAAATTGGATTAAATATGAATATGCAAGACTGTCAGTCCTATTACTTTTTGAACAACCCTCGTATTCTTTGTTCACAATTGTTTCAATTATTTTCTTATTTTAGGCAGTAGTTTTATAGAGAAATAACCATTAAACAGTCACTGTTCAAAATCGTTTTTTTCATTTTAAAATAATGTCAATTGTGTTCATAGTTGTATTATTTTTTTTCTTATGTATGATACATTATCATTCAGCAACATTATTTTACATTATTTGTAAAACATAATATTGTTTATTGCATTTGCAATTTTTCCAACAATCAAGTTACAGAAGGAAAGAACGGAAATTACAGTAGCTCTTTATCATCATCCATTCTTTTACAATACAATATGATACCCACTTGTACAGAAATATATATAGGCAGTGGATCCCCCGCATCAACAACATGACTGTACCACGTATTGACATACTCTGTGAATGAGTAAAAAAACTGCTCCGTTAAGAAAAATACACTTGTGACGTCGTTAACGTCAATTTCAAAGTTATACCGTGCGCCGCATTGCTTTACATGTACATGCCAATAGCAGCATAACTTTTTTATTTGTTTATATTTCTTGTTGGTATTTTTTGTATCATTTAAGGGATAGATTCCGATTTATGTTCCGTGTATTTTTATGTAAATTCATTTAACAGATAAAGAATCATTTACAAAGTCCGGTTAATTTTTGATCATCCCTCGTAACATAATATGCATGAAATTTTTTTGGGCATATCAAAATCAATGACCTCCAGGGGTGGTGCCAATTTTGACCCTAGGGGTTTTATTTCAACAAGCATGGTAGACATTAACTAGAACATGTTTCATGCCAAATATCTAAGCTCTAGCTCTTTTGGATTTTCACAAAGAGATTTTTTAAGTTTTTACTATATATATATATATACATATTTATTAAAACGTGATAAAAGTTCCTTGTGCAGTGTTGATATAGATAAAATTATAATGTTTAAGAAATAACAAACTCTATATGTTAAAATCGTAGCGCTTTCAATGCTTTCTTTGCATATCTTAGATATGCAAAGAAAGCATTGAAAGCGCTACCGATTTTACATATAGAGTTTGTTATTTCTTAAACATTATAATTTATATATATATATATATATATATATATATATATATATATATATATATATATATATAAGGAAAAACAATGACCCCTTGGGTGGGGCCAATTTTGAGGGCTTTTATTTGAACAAACTTGGTAGACATCCGCTAGAAGATGTTTCATGCCAAATATCTAAGTTCTAGCTCTTTCAGTTTTTTACAACAAGATTTTTTTAAGATTTTTGTAAAAAAATCTTTCGGTTGCCATGGCAACCAGAGTTCTTCATGGAATTTAATTGTTTGAAAAACTTTCGTAGAGCTTCATGCAAGAAACATCCCTGCAAAGTTTCAATAAATTTGGCCATGTGGTTTAGGAGGAGAAGTTGTTTAAAGAAATTGTTGAAGCACCCAAGGACACACGCACTGATGATGGACGACGGACAATGGGCCATCACAAAAGCTCACCTTAAGGACATTGTCCTCAGGTGAGCTGAAAACATCAACTTATTTAAAACTGTTTTAGCATACAATGAATTGGTATACACACCTGTCACCAACAACAAGTCCACATTCTGGACAAATCATGTCACCAGCATGATAATCTTCTACTAAAGGTGTATCAGGATGTTCAGGACATTGTATCTGGACCCCACGTCTGAAATCATACAATATGTAAATCATTATTTTACCAAAGATTTGTGATTATTTAAGTTTATAATTACAAACAAGGAGGTTTTTGGCCCCAAAACACTCATTCTTGAAGACAGATTGGTAAAATATTCTCTAGTTACGGGTTATATGAGCTTTTAGTGACAAGCCACTGAATTCTTGATCTTTGACCGAATTGTAACAAAAATCTACTAGTCATGTCTTATGTCCACACCCAATGTCTGAAGAGTTGGGTGTTTTATAAAAGAAAACACAGGTTTTGCGCTGACCCCAAGTGTGACCTTGACCATTGAGTGGCGGACCTGTGTTTTATGTGCGACTTTTTTTATTTGACTTTCCCTTTCATAGCCTTTCCCTGCTCAAGTACTTGAGCTACAGATCAATCCTGTAAAGTTTCATTGAAATTGCATTAGTGGTAAAAGAGGAGAAGTCCTAATAAAAATTATTAAAAGGCTATAACTCTGACAACAAGAGCTGTCACAGGAGACAGCGATCTCGACTAATAAAATACTGGATGCAGTAAGGAGGACAAAACTATGAAAGAAAAATCAATAATGTATAATTATGTATTAAGTTATAGTAAAAAAATAACATTTGTTAACATAAATTCCAAGATCAAGGGGAATAATTCTAGAAATAGTCACGCTAGAGTTATGAACCTTGTCACACAACATGTGTATAATGATAAGAAATATATATTTGAAGTTTGAAGTAGATACCTTAAAAAGTAAAGAAGTTATAATATTTCTTAAAGAAAATCTTAAGTTCAAAAAGAGATAAATCTGTAAATATTGCTTCAAGAGTTATGAACATTGTCACATAAAATGAAATTAATGATAAGGAATAAGTATTTGAAGTTTGAGTTAGATACCTTTAAAACTAAAATAGTTATAGTAAAAATAACATTTTTCTAGTATAAAAATCTAAGTTTATGGGGAGATAATTCTTGCAATATTGGTGCTAGAGTTATGAACCTTGTCACATAACATGTGGATGATAAGGTACATATATTTGAAGTATGCGGTTGATCCCTTAAGAAATAAAGAAGTTACAGTAAAAAATAGTATTTTTTAAGGAAAATTCTAAGTTCAAGGGGAGATAAATCTGAAAATATTGGTGCTAGAGTTCTGAACCTTATCACATAAGATGTGGTTGATGATAAGGAACATATATTTGAAGTTTGAAGTTGATACCTTAAGAAATGACAAAGTTATAGTGAAAAGTATTTTACTGCACCAAAACTTTAATCTGAAATCTGGACGCCAACGCCGGGGCGAGTAGGACAGCTCTCCATATACTTTGTATAGTTGAGCTAAAAATCCCAACTTTACTTGGTACTGATCATTCTTATAATGTAAGGTTTGGATGACATTGCACCAGTAGTTTTTGAGGAGTAATCCAGTCAAGTTTTGTGACAAATGGACATGCTCAAAGTTTGATGTTTAAGTGGCTACTGTTTTGTTCTTTTAGCCATGTAAGAGAATCAAAGGGCTGCAAGCTCTGTGGTATTTTCTGATCTTTGTAACTAAAACGTACTAAATATCTGTATGTATTTTCTTGTATTAGTTTATTTTGATATACTTAAATTCATCTTGCAGGGCACCGAGTTACAGCAACTGCGTTTACTATAACTGTTCGAGTTTGATACATACGGAATTTGCATGACAAGAGTTTCTACTTGCATCATGAAATCATTTCTGTTCATTTTTTTTATGACAGCCACACTTTATCCTTGCATATCGCCACTACTTCCTTAGGTAAACCATGAGTAATGGGCACTATAAGGAACTGTAAAATTGACAACATATGACAGTTATGTGTCTTAAAGGTCACCTGTATGCAAAATTAAAAAGAACAAGAATGTCGAACGACACATATACCCCCCTTTCTAGCCATTGACTCACATAATTGGTAATTTTATTACAGAAACTTGCCAAAAATGGGTACATGGAAGTGTTCAATTATGGAAAAATCAACGAAAACCATTTTGACATTTAAGGCCCCTGTGACCTTGAACTTTGACCTAGTGACCCCAAAATCAATAGGGGTCATCTACTAGTTATGACCAATCACTATGTGAAATATGAAGACTTTGTGATACACACTTTTCAAGATAATCAGCGGAAACCATTTTGACATTTAAGGCCCCTGTGACCTTGACCTTTGACCTAGTGACCCCAAAATCAATAGGGGTCATCTACTTGTGATGACCAATCACTATGTGAAATATGAAGACTTTGTGATACATACTTTTCAAGATAATCAGCGAAAACCATTTTGATATTTAAGGCCCCATGTGACCTTGACCTTTGACCTAGTGACCCCCAAAATCAAAAGGGGTCATCTACTAGTGATGACCAATCTTTGTGTGAAATATGAAGACTTTGTGATACATACTTTTCAAGATAATCAGCGGAAATTATTTTGACATTTAAGGCCCCTGTGACCTTGACCTTTGACCTAGTGACCTAAAAATCAATAGGGGTCGTCAACCTGTAATGACCAATCACTATGTGAAATATGAAGACTTTGTGATACATACTTTTCAAGATAATCAGCGGAAACCATGTGGTCTACCGACGGACAGGCCGACAGACAGACAGACCGACAGACAGACCGACATAAGCAAAACAATATACCCCCTCTTCTTCGAAGGGGGGCATAAAAATTACTGTGTTAAATTATGAGTTATGAATATATTTCTGAACTAAAACTTTGCTGTTAGAAGGGCTTTTTTCAGAAATGAGGAAACTCCAAATAATCTATAATATCATCATTATGAAAAATGTTTTCCTATTGCTCATTGTTATGAAACAAATAATAACATTCAGGTAACAAATTACACAAGCAAAATGACGTTTCGGCCCCAAACCAAATCGGCCCCTGTGCAAAAATCAGCCCCTAGACGCTTCGGCCCTTTTCCGCGAGATGTTTCGGTCCTTTTTTTATTACAGTTTTTTTTAAGTATAAAAGGAATTTTTACACTTAAAATTGGTAAAAATTGTAGTATATTAATTGATTGATGGCACACAAACAATTATGACATTTTAAGGTATGACCCACCTAATGCATTACCTCCACTTTGAAGAGTACTCAAATAGGCTAGAAACTTTGAAAACAGCCCCTGTTTTGAGTAAATTTTAGGGATATTTTGAATAAGGCCCTCCAAGTAAAAAAAGAACAAACAACTTCTTAAAATGGGTGGGGTAGGGTAACATTTATATACATATTTCAAACATTTTGAGTAGAAACAATAATTTTGCTGGGTCATTTGTTAGCTGAATGCTACTATTTGTTTCTTAAAAAAATTCTATAGGAAAACATAAGTTTATAATGATTATATAATAGAATAATTAAAGTTTCCCATTTCTGAAAAAGAGGCCTTCTAATAGCCAAGTTTTACTTTAGAAAAATCTCCATACAGTACGCTCAGCGCGACTTTTTCAAAACCCGCGTGACCCCGCGGATGAGGTTTACCGCGGACGAAAATTTGCTCAGATATTGTCCGCGTGACCCCGCGGACAGAAAATTTTCACCACCGCGGACATAAATCGGCGGCTGAAACCGTTTCCCCAGCGGAACGCAGTGGTAAATTGCGGAGGAACGCAGCGGTCAAACACCGGTCAACGCGGTGGAAACCTTAAATTTTAAAAATTAATTACTGTATTTAAACATCAGTATACGTACGTACATGTACTGTAACATGTACTGTACATATACATGTAACTATATGTAAAATTTGTTTGTTTTCTTTCTTTTTTGTTGTAATAAAAGTACATGTACAAATGCAGTGTTTTTCTTGTTCTTCTTCTTGTTATTGTGTTGGGTAATGTATAATATGTATTGGACATCAAGATAAATCATTGTCGTCGCAACTTCATGGTAGACCGTAGTGAGAAACTTGAAGTCAAATAATGAAAAATTCGGCATATGACATTTATGAAAAAGATACTACAACAATTTATATGCCAGCTTTTGTTTCTTATTTAAAAACTTTGAAAACGTAACCCTCAACAATTTTATTCAGGCAATATTCCAGGACGTCTCTTTCAATTGTCAGATGCGTTTTACTGTTTCTGTTTATTTGCATGTTTATCATAAAGTCTTATATTTTATTTGGAACATTAAAAGAAAGCGTTTATTTCACCAAAATATACATTAAATGATATTTTGATTTATCTAATTACAGGTGTGAGCGTAATGTATATGTTTTGAAGTTTGTATCAACTGTTGAAGTTTATTTTCATTTTTGTTTTAGTAGTTTGTTTGCATGTTCTTTTTTATTTTTTTATAGATTTTTTTTGCAGAATTTTGTTAAACTTGACGTTATACTTTTGTTATTTTATTATGAACAGTATGCATGTACATACATGCATATAAGGCAAACGAGCACATGTCAGTTATTTTCTAAGAACTTCCATCGACCGATTTTCAAGTTAGAAATATTTCATTTTAATTTTATCTTAAGATATTATTGTTCATAATAGTATTTGTAGACAACATGTAGTTTTAAGTACATACAATTGAACGTAATTGTCTTTGCTTTCTTGTATTTATTATACTAAGTTTTCATTGAAATTAATTCCGAGGATAATAATGTAATTTTATAATTTGTAAGAGGCAGCCTAATTACTATTTTTTTAATGGGTGCGGAATTTGTTTTTAACGCGTTTGGTGCTTATTATATATAGTTATCATACATCAAGAGCGCTGGAATGATAAACAAGCTTTTCGTTGTCTGTTCAAACAAAGATGCATTTTTAGACGTGTGAAAGTCGCATCACATGTGCTTTCTTTAATGTATTATATGTATTGTTTGTTACTATAAATTGAAAATGCTTTGAAGTTCCGAGTTGTTCGCAAAATTACCTTATGGAGCAAATGTTTTTCATTGGCTAGTTTATCTAAATTAAAGATTTATATAAACATATTCGACAGTTATCTCATTCTCAGAAAAAAATCTAGCAATAGCTGTAGTCATAAATTGTCTACACTGTAAAATGTCTTCCTTAAGACAGTCAACGCGACAAGAGTCGCATTTTCTGGTACAATATTTGTGTGATAAAAAGTTTCAAGTGAGAACTAGAGGATTTATTCGAAGTGATGATGATCGGGTAAGTTGAATATGTATTTTACTTATTTGTACTTATTTTAAAATAAAAAGTAGGTTCTATGGAAATTTAATGCAAAGCAGGTAAGCGATGTCATTGGACTGTTAAATGCATGTGAAAATGACATAAATTTTCAATGGTTATGTTGATTTTCGTAAAAATTATACGAGATTTTCTCGTAATATATATGAGCCGTGTCATGACAAAACCAACATAGTGGGTTTGCGACCATCGACTCATCGACCTCTTACAGGACATGTACTGTAGCGTCAGTCATCATTGAGAAATCAGCACAAATGTCCTTTTTTTACTAAGTATCATATTTATGGCTCCCATATAGTTTAACAGCAATAATACTTATAGAACCACAAGGCATGAACAAGTAAAGATGACAGTGATAAATGACGATTTCAGTTGTAAAAATATTGGTATGTGGACGAATAGTTTTGTGGACGTTTATAACAAAAATATTAAAAACAACAACAAAAACAGGTACAGCTGTAATTATTTTTATTTCAAATTCCGTTCAATAATTTAACGTATAATAACATTTAAGGAGAACGATTGTGGTCAATTTTTCAAGTCATTGTGTGTAAAAAAGATGACGTTAAATAATAATAAAACGTCTATTATTTTTGGAGGTTAATTTATACTGACCAACTGACCATGGCGTTCCCCCGCGGGAAACTGGTGACTGATTTTATCGATAAATGAAGAACGGTCATCAGAATTTTGTCCGCGGTGGAAACAACTGAACACCGGGGATCGCGGGGAAATTAGGCTTCTCATCGCGGACGAACCCCCGCGTTTGTCCGCGATAAAAACAAATCGTCCGCGGTGGTATCGCGGAAAAAGCAAAACCCGCGGTGAGCGTACTGTAACTCGTAAACCATATGGTAAACTTTGTTTAAATTTTGCATTCTTGTGTCTTTTAAGGTATATAACTGACCTATGTTGTCAATTTTATAGTTCCTTATAGTGCCCATTATGGGGCTCATACCTTAATCCTTAATTGATAATCCATTATAGATCTACATGTATCAAAAATGCTTTTTTTCAAGGTGTAACAATAAATACATCTAAATAAAGACACTTAATCTATAATTTATAAGACAGTTGACAAATGCAAAAACTTTTTGATTAACAAAATTAATTTCACATATACTTTCAAAAATTATTATCCTTCATTTAGCTAACACTTTAGATATATGTTTTTTTTTTTTCAAGGTTTAACAAATTAATTGTTTATAGCGTATTTTTTTAACTTATGATTTGATATAATTTCTTGATATTATATGCTCTTATTGAAAATCTATCACTTTTATTGTAAAAAATGTTTGTTTTTATACATATTTAAAAAAGTCTGTTTACAAAGTATTGTTTGTTTTATCTTATATTTTTTAACTGTTATGTGTTGTATTGTATTGCTAAAACTCGTCACTTACTACTAATTTAATAGTTGTTGATAATAAATGTTTGTATTGTTCTGTGTCTGGCTTTTAAATTGTTCAAATTTGAAGAAAAAAAACTTGTTGATAATAAGCAGATAAAATATTCGAATATAATTCCCAGCCCTACTTATCAAATTTGCTTTTGAATTTGGCAATATTTAACAAATAATTACCTACAATAATTATATAATTAAAATCAAACATTTTTTCTTTCATAAAGAATCTGAGAGATACCCAAAGAATGTTAAAGAGAAAAAAGGAAAGAAAAAAAGTTGACCCTTGTCAGCTTGAACATATGCCCCACAATTTCAATGTAGCTGACAACTGATTCTAGCCTATTTGAATACTCTTCAAAGTGGAGGTTATGCATAACCCATGGTCTACCTTATAAAAGAATGTTACAATCGCTAAAAAGACACTTAAAAAAATAAAATGAAACAAGATTGCATTTGAGAAAAATGCTATGCCACTGCTTGGTTCAAATTTCAGAGCTGTACATCAAAGGACAAGAAAGTAGGTCACATCATCAAAATCTAGATCAAAGTTCAATTTTACAACTGAAACTGTGCACATGGTCAAAATGTCACTGCTGTACATCTAAGGACAAGAAAGTAGGTCACTGTCCCCTTGGCAAGGCATAATTTTGACCCAAGGGTTTAATAACAATCTTGATACAGGTCCACCAAAACAACATTTCAAGTCAAATATCTAAGCTATAGCTTTCTCCCATTAAGAAAACATTTTTTTATTTTCTGTTTTTACTATGCGTACATAATGAGAATCACTGCCCCCGGCAGGGCCAATTTTTGACATTTGAACATCTTTGGTAGAGACCTATAGATGATATTATATATCAAACATCAAAGCTCTATGCCTTGAACCTTCAGACAAAAATTTTTTTTTTCACTATATGTACATAAAGAAAATCAATGACCCCCGGGGCGGAACCAATTTTGACCACAGGGCTATAATTTGAACAATCTTGCTAGAGGTTTCACTACACAATGTTTCATGCAAACTATCTTAACTCTATCCTTTGTAAATTTAGAGAAGATGATTTTTTAAGTTTTTACTATATACATATAAGATAAACCTATGGCCCCCCAGGGGCGGGGCTAATTTTGACACAACAGGCAAAATTTGAACAACTTTGGTAGAGTACCTTTAGATGATATTATTTAACAAATATTAAAGCTCTAAGCCTTGTACCTTTAGACAATAAGACTTTTTTTGATTTTTTACTATATGTATATATTGAAATCAATGACCCCCAGGGCGGGGGCAATTTTGACCCCAGGGCTATAATTTGAACAATCTTGCTAGAGGTTTACAACACAATGTTTCATGCAAAAATATCTAACCTCTAGCATTTGTCAATTGCTATATATAAGTTTTACTATATACATATAAGGAAAACCAATGACCCTGGGGCGGGGCCAATTTTGACCCCAGGGCTATAATTTGAACAATCTGGGTAGAGGTCTACTAGACAATGCCTTATGCAAAATATCTAAGCTCTAGGCCTTTTGGGTCTTTACAAGAAGGTGTTTTAAGTTTTTACTATATGTACATATAGCGAAAATCAATGACCCCGGGGGCAGGGCCGATTTTGACCCAAGGGCTATAATTTGAAAAAATCTTGGTAAGGGTCTACCAGATGATGCTTATGCAAAATATCTAAGCTCTAGGCCTTTTGGGTTTTTACAAGAAGGTATTTTAAGTTTTTACTATATGTACATAGTGAAAATCAATGACCCCCCGGGGGGGCCAATTTTGACCCCAGGGCTATAATTTGAACAATCTTGTTAGAGGTCTACCAGACAATGCCTTATGCAAAATATCTAAGCTCTAGGCCTTTTGGGTCTTTACAAGAAGATTTTTTAATTTTATTCTTATAATTCCTTTTGGTTGCCATGGCAACCAGATTTCTGCATGGAATGAAATTTGAAAGCCCTTCACCCAACAATCCTGCCAAGTTTGGTTGAAATTGGACTAGTGGTTTTTTACAAGAAGATTTTTTAAGTTCACTATATAATCTATATAACACACACACAAACACACACACACACACACAGGTGAATCGCTATATGCCACCGCATTGCAGAAGGTGCGGTGGCATAAAAAGAAATAGTTGCCTCTACTGAGATTAGAAAATAATCTACCTCTCACACCCTAAATGAGCGTGTTACCCCTGGACCGCGGTGAAATTATACAAAAAGGTCTGAATGAAGCCAAATGATTCTTAACTAAGAATTTCCATTCCTTATTAATAATTTCGAGGTATTTTGTTCACGGTAAACCTGTTGTTTAACACCAGGGTTTTTTTACTAACAAATTGACACCGATAGTCTGCGTCTTCCCCTCGGTAAAAAGCCAAGTTTTCCCCCAAAAAATTCTATTTTCCCTTTGAACTGTTAAGGGATTAAATACTTAAAAGTTAAAAAATATAAAGTTTTTCCATTTCAGCAAATAAAACCCACCAATTGTTGCCCAAAATATCCAAAGACATTGCAGAAAACTGCAAGTAGTGTATGAACATGAAAGCTGCCATTTTTTATGGGAACCATAGATACAAAAAGGCAATTTACATCCTATTCCCTTTTCCGGGATTTTTACTTTTTAACACCCAATTTAAAGGGGCTTTTTTTCCCTTTAAAATATTTTTTATTAAAAGAAAAAATTACTTGTTACCCCGATAAAATTTTATAAAAAAAGGGGCCTTTTATGTTTTCATTTTCTTTTTACAAATTGCCCTGAATTTTGATATTTTCGAATGGATTGTCTTCAAACTTGAATACAATAATCTTCAAGGATATCCCTTAAAAATAATCAGAGAGATCTTGACCTTCATTCATAAATAACCTTGACTTTGAAGGTCAAATTACTGAAATTTTCATTTTTAGCTCGACTTTTTTTTTTAAAAAGTAGAGGTATTGTTAAAGTCCTGGCGGCGTTGCCGCTGCTGTCCGCAAACTTGTACCTGGATCATAACTTTTTAATTTCCTGGTGTATTGTCTTAATACTTGGCCACAACAACCCTTGGGACAAGACCTTTAAGTAGACCACACTAACCTTGACCTTCATCCATAAATGACCTTGACCTTCAAGGTCAAAAGTCCAAATTTTGCTTGTTCTTGTTATTATTGGCTGTTACTTTGTTATTTTTGAATGGATTGTCTTCACTCATTAATGACCTTGACTTTGAAGGTCAAATTATTGAAATTTTCATTTATTTTTGGCTAATTTATTGGCTGTAACTTTGTTATTTTTAAATGGATTGTCTTCAAACTTGAACGGCTCGGATGATATAAAATCTTAACAGGTAATATATCCACATATATCACTCCAAAACCAAAATAACAAAAAATGTTTACAATGATATTAAAAGAAAAACAAGCAAAATCGTTGAATTTATATCCCCCTCCAAGTACTAGTTATTACTAACACAACAACTGAAGACATAAGGCTTTATTTATATATTTATTCAAGGCAATAACAGAGCCTTAACTCGGGTGTTCAATAGTAATATCTGGACATGGCAATGAGATGTAAATTGCCTTTTTGTATCTATGGTTCCCATAAAGTTTTGTTGAAATCAATACAGCAGTTGCAATGAAATAGCAATATTGCTCTATATGCATACTTCATAACTAATCAAGGGCCATAACTCTGTAATGAAGGGTCTGGTCTGAACAAGGCAACATATTATGCACATCTCATCTTGGTATTAATGGTTTCCATAAAGTTTAATTAAATTCCAGCCAGTAGTTGCACAGAAGTAGCGTGGAAACAATTATTGCTCTATATACTGCATAACTTATCAAGGGCCATAAGTCTGAGTGTCTGACCGGAACAAGGCAATGATATGCTCATCTCCTCTTGGTATTAAAGGTTCCATAAAGTTTGCCCTATATGCATACTGCATAACCAATCAAAGGCCATAACTTTGAGTTAAAGTGTCTGACCGGAACAAGACGACAATATGCGCATCACCTCTTGGTATTGAAGGTTCCCATAAAGTTTCCTTGAATTCCAGCCAGTAGTTGCAGAGAAGAAGTGTGGAAATGATTTTTGCTCTATATGCATACTGCATAACTAATCATTTGGGCCATAGCTCTGAGTTAAGGGTCTGACCAGAATAAGCCGATGATATGGGCATCTCCTCTTGATATTGATGATACCCATAAAGTTTCATTGAATTCTAGCCAGTAGTTGCAGAGAAGTAGCGCTGAAAAGATTATTGCTCTATATGAATACTGCATAATTAATCAAGGGTCATATCTCTGAGTTTAAGTGTCTGACCAGAACAAGGCACAATATGCACATCTCCTTTTGGCATAAAGTTTCATTGAATTCCAGCCAGTAGTTTCTGAGAAGTGGCACGGAAACGATTATTGCGCTTTATGCATACTGCATTACTAATCAGGGCCATTATTACTCTGAGTTTAAGTGTCTGACTAGAACAAGCCAAGGATATGCACATCTCCTCTTGGCATTAAAGGTTCCCATAAAGTTTCGTTGAATTCCAGCCATTAGTTGCAGAGTAGTAGCACGGAAACAATTTTTGCTCTATATGCATAATATCAAGGGCCATAACTCTGAGTTAAAAGGTCTGACTGGATCAAGTCGATGATATGCGCATCTTCTCTTGATATTGATGATTCCCATAAAGTTTCATTGAATTCCAGCTAGTAGTTGCAGAGAACTAGCGCGGAAACAAAATTCGGACGGACAGATGGACGGACGGACGTTCTCACAGGACAGTAATTATGTGGCTACTCTATTGTTCTTTTTAGCCACACAAAAGAAAATAGCCACATAAAAGCATTACGGAATGAATGACATCAAAGAGAAAGAACAGTGACCTATTGCCCCTCTAGCCACATAATTACTGTTCTGTGAGTGCAGACAGACGGATGGACAACGCCAAAACAATATTCCCCTCCCGATTCCATCGGCAGGGGATAACAAAGAATCCTCAATATTTAAGTATTTTATTACATTTAATCACGGTCCGCCTCGTCTGGAGTCACAGTCCGCCCTGTCCCAAAATATGGCTCGCCCTGTCCCAAAATATGGCTCGCCCCGTCCAAACATACGCACCCTGTTTCACGGTCCACCCTGTCCGTAATTCGCATTTACAGGACTTACAAAGGTATACTCAACATCACTAATTCCGCATAATCACTTATTTCACGGTAATGGCATATGTGACCAGTGTTAAAATTGGTCAGAATTGACATATTTTATAAAAACACCTAAACAACAAAGTTTTTGTGCAAAATAGTTTAAATCTATAGATTTTTACATAAAACAGAACAACATTTTACAAACTTCTGCAAAAAGCAACAATAGTCCGTTAAATTTGTGCATATCAGTATGTCTGAAACAATCATCATTTTCTAAAAGTTCTTGTTTGTTGAATAAATAGGGAGCGGTGGCCTAGTGGTTAAGGTGTCTGCCTCTCAACCCAGAGATCATGGGTTCGAGCCCTACTCGGGTCACGACCATGTTTCTCCACATGACACCAGTACTGGTTGGTTCCAGGAAGCGGACTCGAAAGTGATTAATATAAGTTGCAAGAACTTGTTTTGCAATCGAGCTTAAATAAATATGTTTAAACCAAATAAATTTTGAGTTATAATGTCAAGATACTTTTAATATTTAAAATTATGCAAAATAATATGTGGAAATTTTAAACTGAAACATGAAAAAACTGAAATAAAACACCATTACCGTGATTTAAATGATGGCTGACATATGGTCTACGTCTGGCTCATTTAAACTTATTTTGACTAAATATATTGTCGTTTCCTTGTGTCATACAGCAGAAAATACCTATATGTTACAGCTTATGACAATATTTGTACCATAAGTTTCATGTGTTGTTTTCTTTCTTGCTTCAAAGCGTTAACTAAGAGGAGCACAGTATAATAGCAATTTGTATGAAATTACATGTACTGGTCGGGACCATCAACCGGACACTTTTTTAACATTTTTCCATACAGATTTCATAATTGCAAACTTAGAGACCTAAAAATTTGACAAGTACAGCTAGGTTTTTCTCCTAAATAACAAATTAGTTTGTTATTTTTTTATTTTATTGACACTTATATCTGAGGTTTGTCAAGGAGGGAATCAAAATTACCTAAAGTGTCACACTACAGTACCATGTGTCCGGACAGATCATATGTACATGACGTGATTGAATACAGATAAAAGATCAAGTGTTTTAAATTTTGATTTTCAACATGATATACAATATTTCAGCAACAAATGATATTCTATTGGTTAGTCTGCAAATGATTATAGCTGGTATATGAGGTCAGGCATTGCTTTCTTGATGCCCAAATTTCAACGTCAACGTTCTTGAAATAGAGTCAGACATTAAAATATTACCATTTACGAAGGTTGAAATAAATTTATTTACGTAATTATAGATGAAACATGCATATATTGTTGATAAAAAAGTGACTGACAACTAATAAACAAAGAAAATACTAAATTAAGCAGTTTAGGGTCCGTCCGAGTTTGGTGGTTGTCCGGTTTTGGTGGTCCCCAACAAGTATGCTAAGTAATAAGATATTTAATTTCTTGCATAGCAGACTGGCGTTTCCGTGAGTTTTACCCATGTCCAAAATTTCATCTGGCATGGGGGTTGCCAGATGAGTCGCGTGCCAAACAACGTCATTTTAGCGCACTTTATGAATGAACCGCGTTAAAATGACGTTGTTTTAGAATGGAAATATGTGCTTAGGATGACATCATTTCGCGGTTGTTATTTAATTTGTTATTGTAAGTTCATACGCTATTGTAAGAAAATAGCTTAGGATGAAATGACTTTAATTTCCATGAACATATATCATATTGAGGTAGACCATTTTAAATATGAAATAATACGGTAGAATATATGCAAGAAAAAATATCTGACATGTTTGCGGTTCGGATCGGAATATCTGTCCCTCGGCAAGCCTCGTTACCGCACAATGGGCAGGTCCCCTCGGGACGTATATTCCGTCCGAACCGCAACATATGACAGATATTATTAGTAAATATTCCTTACTATGCACCGTTTTAATTTAACAGCAGCAGACATGACTGTCAGAATCTAAGCTTTAATTAATGCACACAAGTTGAGGACATCATAGAAACTTCTACTAAATAAATAACAGCTCATGAATGAAAGGTTTGAGAATAGGTTGGGTGTGAGATAAAATAGCAGTTTAGGTACTTAGGCCTATACGATACATTTTCCCGGCAAATTGCCCAAATCGAATAGATCTACATCACTTTTAAATCGATAAAGCGTTTTTAATTAGGTAAAATAGCTCTACACGTGGATTATTAGTATCACATACCCTTTACTAGTTGATGCCATATTCAAACGTAAATCAATATTGGGCCAAACGCATTTTTATCATGGTAGTTTTAAAGTCCATACATCAGACAATCTGATAATTTACAAGCATATTATTGTAATTTTCAAACAATTGTCTAAAATATTTGATAATAGAAAACAAAGAAAATAAATGCATTTTCAATTTGCAGCAAAAATTAATTAACTTGGTTTTCTTATACCTAAGTCACCCCTACAAAAATTGTTTGAGTCCATAGAAACATCCGGCGGTGCACTCATAAACATTGGCTCTTGCAATTCGTCGGCTATTTTTTATAAGGTCAGACTATTGTATTGATTTTTCCATCGTAAATGGTCCCTAATCCTACTTTAAAACTGAGTTTTGTGTTAAAGAGGTGATTTTTTTCTCTAGGAGAATGAATGCCTGACACATAAAAATGATACATATATTTCAGAAATAATATATCCCAAACAGTGAAATCGGTGATTTTATCGCTCAATAACATCACTGTTTGGAGTTCGGATGCGAGGAAGTATATCACGAGGGCGTAGCCCGAGTGATATAATGATGCGCATCCGAACGACAAACAGTGATGTTATCAAGCGATAAAATCACCGATTTGGATATATTATTTCGATTCTAACACGACAGTAACAATAAATCTCGTCATACCTTATAATAAGCTAAATTGCAGGTAGAAACCGGCGACTATATTTGTAACAGTTTAATATTATACCTATGGTAGGAGAAGCCCTTAAAATCTGAAAATAAAAGCATATCAATCATTGAACAATTAAAGACAACAATTATTTTTCAGTTATCTCAAAAATTCAAACATATGATAACTTTGCTCATTGAAATGAAATATGCACATATTGACATCTTAAAAAGCAACTGAGGATCAGTCATGAATATAAGGGATACTTTTACTTTTTTCTATGTGTCAAGTATTGCTATTGACCTTTTCGAAAACCTAGCTAAACACCGTTTTCCGGTACGTTACCGTTTTAGCTCTGGGGAATTACATCAAATGAAGTACATAACACAGTTACGTGATATTTCGATTTTTCTATCAGTATTTAACCGTTTAAGTTGAAAAAATTGATGTTTTTGAAAATTATCAATATTCCTTTAATATCTATTCCAAATTATTCAAAAAAATAAATTGTTTATAATGAAAATCAATAAAATTCAAACAGACGTAGTGGAATCTTCCATAATAAATAAGGTTATTTTCTGCGTTAACTTGTGTTTTTACTTTATTTTTTGTATGGAACTATTCATACAATGATATCTAATTATTTTCTTATAAAGAAATAATTACTTTATTTCAATTTGATTTTAAAAAATGCCGAAAACATCGAGTTCGCTATTACACTCCATTGGGTGAATTCCCCAGAGCTATGTACAGAAAGTACCGGAAAACGGCGTTTAGCTAGGTTTTCGAATTCGTGAATTTTATAATATATAAATCATGAATGATATTTGAAATGACACTTTAAAATTATTTGGTTGTTTATATTTTATGAGACCTATTATAATATGAAATTAGGTGCTACCTATGGCGCGGAAAGCTCTTATGATTTAAGCATAAAATGTTTAGTGTACATGTTAACCAGATCTATCATGCAATTCGTTAATAAGTAAATGCAGGTATTTTGTACCGTAAACAGAAACGAATAAATTGGTGGTGTTCAACCTATCATCGGAAAGAGGGACCACTGCGCATGCGTCGGCGTTTGGAAAATCCCGTCCGCCATTTTCTGTTAATCTCTAATCACATATGTTGTTTTTACGTTATTTTTAATGTGCTTATTTATCAAAACGGATTTAAAAGTAACTTTTTACATTTATCATCGTTACTATAGTTCTTATGAATGAAATGAATGTTTATTTTCTGATTTTGAACATCATTCTTTCACCGGAAGTGTTATTAAGCATGCGTCTGCTAGCAATAGTCTGAATTATGTAGACGTTCATTAAAAGCGCTGTGATATCTATATTTAGCTCAAAAGATTTCAAAATGGCGGCGCCCAGTTAACTATTGGAAAAGTTGTTCCGGTTAGGTGGTTTCCTGCTTACATTTGTTAGTGCATGATTGAACGAGAAACCAGCTGCAATCGTGCCAATCGCAACTTTTTGGCCCTTTCCGTCACTCTTCGGTTTAATGATTATAGCCGATGTAGTTCCGATTGCAATCGTGACAATTCGGGCGATTCCGTCATACTGCGCAATCAGACGAAGTAATAATATGAAATTAGGTGCTACCTATGGCGCGGAAAGCTCTTATGAATTATGATTTCAGCATAACATGTTTAGTGTACATGTAAACAAAACGGATAAATTGGTGGTGTTCAACCTATCATCGGGGCGCCCGAAAACTTCCGAACGTAAAGGGGGGCCACTGCGCATGCGTCGGCGTTTGGAAAATTCCGGCCGCCATTTTTGTTAATCTCTAATCACACGTTATTTTTTAATGTGCTTATTTATCAAAATGGATACGTTAAAGTAATTTTTTATATTTATAATCGTTACTATAGTTCCATTAATGAAATGCATGTTTATTTTCTGATTTTGTACATCATTCTTTCACCGGAAGTGTTATTTAGCATGCGTCTGCTAGCAGTAGTCTGAATTATGAAGACGCTCATTAAAAGCGCTCTGATATCTATATTTAGCTCAAAAGGATTCCAAAATGGCGGCGCCCAGTTAACTAAGGATTTTTTGGCTTGCAGCCACCATTTCATATGGAAAACTTGTTCCGGTTAGGTGGTTTCCTGCTTACATCTGTTGGTGCATGATTGAACGGGAAACCAGTTCCAATCGTGCCAATCGCAACTTTTCGGCCTTTTCCGTCACTCTTCGGATTAATGATAATAGCCGATGTAGTTCCGATTGCAATCGTGACAATTCGGGCGATTCCGTCATACTGCGGAATCAGACGAAGTAATATTACGGAAATCTAAGCTATTTTAGTTACTTCGGTAATCCCAGTTTGTTTATATAAATAGGATTTCTATTTTTACTTGATTTATCGGTTTAAACCGTAATGGTGAGGTAATCTTAAAATAGCCCATGCATATCATTAACCTTCCCACTCCTCGCAGCGGTTACTTCCCCTGATCTGTACAGTTAAAGTAGCAAAGCGTGACGTAACAGCTGTGAGGAGTTTGGTGCTGATATCGTCTATTTGTGATCGTGTAACATGCTTATTAATTGGTACCACGTAACGAAGTATTTTAGTGCATTTACTTGTCTATAAAGCAAAGGAATGATTTCGCTGCGAAAAAGGGGAAATGAAATGTGCACACTTGTTTTCCTTCAGTATCACGTTAGTATTTTTACGATTGATCATTTTCTTTATTAGTTTTATACGATAGAGAATAGATTTCAAATCGTTTTGACAAAAAATATTCGGTTTTCCAAAAAAAAAAAAATCCAACTAAATAAACCCTTTATGATATACAAATACCGTAATTCAAAAAAAAATGTGATAATAAATTGAGACCAAAAAAACACACAATTTTAAAGGGTTGGGATGAAGGCACAACTGTGCAAGCCTTTCCTTTTAAAAGGAAACTTTATTCACAGCTCATTAGGTATAGGATATTTTTTTTGAAATTTTCATTTACTTTTAATTTGATTTTATTTGAATTGATACATGTCATACATGTTATCTAAGAGCGCTACAGCCCTCGCGGGGTCTTCGGCCCCGCTCGGACTTTCTGCGTATTACGGAAATCTAAGCTATTTTAGTTACTTCGGTAATCCCAGTTTGTTTATATAAATAGGATTTCTATTTTTACTTGATTTATCGGTTTAAACCGTAATAAATTATAAACGAAATTGTTCCGTTTCAATTCTTTTTCAAGACGCAAAAGTTAGTTTCTTTTATAATTGTTTTTGTCTGTATTAGTTTTATACAATCAGGTTCTGTATATTAACATATATACCCGATACAATAGAGGATGGTTACGTCTCCAAAGGGTGGTCTTGCTTACCAAATCACACAGAATATTAGTGCATGATCGAGTTATATTTAGATCTAATGAACGCAGTGAGGTAATCTAAAAATAGCACATGCATATCATTAACCTTACCACGTTAGCGCATCGTATCTGGGTCGTGTAACATAGTTGATACATGCTTATTAATTGGTACCACGTAACGAAGTATTTTAGTGCATTTACTTGTCCATAAAGATGCTATATAAATGAAATTAGCAACTGCCAAAACGAATGATTTCTCTGGAAATGAAATGTGCACACTTCTTTCCTTTTCAGTAATATGAAATTAGGCAAAGCCTATGAACGGGGAAGTCGGTAAAAAAATCCTTTCATTTTTCCGTTTTAAAGGTGTCATTCGGTATTATATGTACCCACTTCCGTTTTCACTCGGAACACTCGACGATTATTATTATTCCGAAAAGTTGAGATGTGTCCTGTAATCGGAATACACCGCCTTTTATCATTGAGTTACATTGTAAATGGCGGCGCCTAACTAGAACTGACACTGAAAATTTCATTGATAGGTATAGAATTCTATATATATATATTTTTTTTTTTAATTTGAATTTTCTTTTAAATATACACGTGTAGTCTATAGCCGGGCAAGCCAAAGCCCGGGCCCGCTTTGCGGGCCCGGACTTTGACTTCCCCGTATGATAGAATAGTTAGTATTTTTATGATTGATTATTTTCTTTATAATTAAGTTTTCTACAATAGAGAATAGATTCCAAATCGTTTTGACAAAAAATATTCGTTTTTACAAAAAAAAACAACTAAATAAACACTTTATGATATTCAAATACCGTAATTCAAAAAAAAAAATTGTGATAATAAATTGACAATCCGCGTATTACATTATTTTATCTAATTATAAACAAATTCTCCCTGGTTTTTTCGTAAGAATCACGTGACTACATGTTTATATATGTTGTATATCGTTATAAAATCTATAGTAAGGGGCCTCCGTGGCCGAGTGGTTAAGGTCGTTGACTTGAGATCACAGCTAGGTCCCTCACCACTGTAGGTTCGATCCTCACTCGGGTCGAATTCTTTCATGTGAGGAAGCCATCCAGCTGGCTTACGGAAAGTCGGTGGTTCTACCCAGGTGCCCGCTCGTGCCTGAAATAATGCTCGAAGGGGCACTTGGGGTCTTCCTCCACCAATAAAGCTGGAAAAAATCGACGATAAAATCTCGGCGGGACGCTCTAGGTTGGTCCAACTTGAGTGTACGGTCGCCCATATGGGCTTTCCGGCTGCGACCTTAAAGGGATATTCAGGCAAAATAATGACAATAATATTAAAATGATCTTTTGTACTCAACTCGCCTTAAAATGACATTTTCTGAAAGTTTCAGCATAAATTTCTGTTTAAATTGTATATATTTTGGATTTGAAGCATAAATATATCTATATATGTTGAACAAAATTTAGACGCCAATAGAATCACCGAATAATTTTAAAACAAGTCAGGTGACTTTAACAAATCGTTGAAGTTACATTAACAGATACTGTGGATATTGTATGATTGAAACAAACCTAAATCATTCATTTGACATGTTCTTTAACGTTTCCAGAGTTCACTGTGACAACTATTGTGAAATCCTAGCGCTCTAACCTGACCCACGCGGGTCAGGTTAGGAAACCGCCATTTCATTCTTTATATGGAGAAAAGTTTTGTTCTATTGACCTTCTAATATATTTATTGTGAGGGCATTTACAGAATTAGGAACGAAAAATTCAAAACTATTTAAACTAGTTTTTAAACGCATTAAAAAAAAAATCTATTAATAGAATCTAGTAACAGATTGCTGATAAGACATACAGGTAACTTGTTAATGGTTGGCAAAAGGTGTGGTAGCTGATAAGATGCTTATCATTGTCATTTTGTACAGATAATTACAGAAGTTATTTTTCATTAATCAGTTTCATACTTTATATTATTAGAAAAACCTGTTTACTCATATTTTACACATTCAAAATAAATTTTCAAAACCTTTTCCTTTCTTCTTGGTAAAGGGTTAAACTTGGCCCTTTCTGTCAAACTTTCGACAAGAAAGTTCAACAGTTTAGTTTAGGTTGAACATCCCAAAATAATTGTATGCTTAAGAGGCACATTATTGAAATGTATAATGGTAATCGTTGATTTCGGTATATTCCGTCGGTTTCCATCTAGCAGGTTTCTAAAACAGTATGACGTTAGGGGTCCGGAATCGTATTAGATACATAGAAAAAAATAATAAACTATCTTTGTGTTGATAGTTTATCGCACTGAAAGGCAATTAAACGTTAATTTTATATATCGTATGTAACGATGGGAATACATGTATTGATTTCAACTAAATTATATATTTTTTCTATAGCACAAAATAATGATGTAGATCTACAACACTTTTACAGTAAAATTGTATTGTTTCATGAAATAATTAAACATATATATTTTCATAGTCACTTTGCAAATATTCGATGATCGGTAATTATTTGTCGGTAGTTATCTGAATCTGAACTAGTAACCTACACGGATTTTAATGTATGGTACTACAGTATATGTATAAAGTACAATTACAAGAAGAATTACCAGCATAGCACTTGCCTTACATTTACAAGCCTCAGTGGCAAACATTACTCAACTCATTGTTCCTCTTATTTTTGTACTTGAACCATTAAACTTATATTTTCTTATATTTATGATAATACAATCATTTTTCTTTCCGGCGAATTGATGCTTTAGCATCAAAATCTCTACTTGTTTGTTTCCGAACTTATTTTCAGCGCGTCGCATTTTTAATGGTTACGTCACATGTATATAATGATTACGTCACAAGTCTAAAAAAGAACGTCAACAGTGATTTTGTTGCATAATTTAATACACACTTTCGGTTCTTAGGGAAAAATGCGGATCGTGTTAGAATGTTATATAGGGTAGCCAGTATAGAACATAATTATTATTGACGCTCTAGTATTAAAAAAAAATGAAAAAAGTTGTCTCATTCAGGTAGTGTAATAAAGTTGGGTTTTTTTTGTATTATAGAACATTTCCTTGTGGTATGTTTTCTATTCAAAGGTGTAGTTTATCTTTTGTTATTTTCTATTATTAATTAATTTTGCAGTGACGACCTTTTATTATTTTCGAAACATGGGAGAACAATTATGCGAAATTTTGTCATTTTCAATGACTAGATCGACACGTTAAAAAGTATACATTAGTTATAATAGAATAAATCAGAATATAATATGCTAAAATATTTTTTTTCTTATTTATATCAATTGACCATAAATTTATCCATGTATTAAATTTATCCATTTATTAACATCTAACTACTTCAATAAAATATTTTTGCCTTCTAATTTATATCATTTAATCTAAATACTTCAATGAAATATTGTTTTCTTTAATTAATATCAATTATTATCACACACCCGTGCCGATTTTGCGACTCCGTAAATATGGTATTGCACGGCCGTGCATATATTTTGACGCGACGTCATTAGCGTTATACAAACATAGTGTAAAGACGCGCTAAATGTTAACGTTATACTATAGGCGCGTCAATGTAAAATTACTCTTATTTCACTTTAAACGGTCTTTATTTTTGGTATGTGATAAATAGAATATTAAATTCGTGTAAGTTCAATACTGAATTCATTGCACTCGTTGAATAAAATAATATTATGCTCGCCACAGGCTCGCATAATATAATTTTATTCAACTCGTGCAATAAATTCAGTATTAAACTTACACTCATTTAATATCCTCTATATAATAAACTTTTTATTTAACATCTAAATACATTATGTACTTCAATAATAGTGTATTAATAAAAATAAAAGTCATATTCGGTATCTTCAATCCGCCACGGATGACTTTTATCACGGATTTATATTTAAGAAATAATATATCCCAAACAGTGATTTTATCGCTCAATAACATCACTGTTTGGAGTTCGGATGCGAGGAATTATATCACGAGGGCGTAGCCCGAGTGATATATAATGATGCGCATCCGAACGACAAACAGTGATGTTATCAAGCGATAAAACCACTGATTTGGATATATTATTTCGATTCTAACACGACATCAACAAATAAATGTTGCCGTACTTGATAGTTAAGCAAAATTGCGCCTGATTTGTTTCGTACTTATTTTCAGCGCGTCGGATTTTTAGTGGTTACGTCACGTGTATAATGATTACGTCACATGTCTAAATATAGAACGTCAAACTGTGCATCTGTTGCATAATAACACACACTTTCTGTTCTTCTATGTTCAATAGGGAAAAATGCGGGTCGTACGTATTAATACATAATAATATAAATCCGTGCTTTTATACAGAGCGTGCAATATATGTAACTTAAATATATATATGAAGCGTTTGAAATACGTCAGGGTATTGTTAATATGATATCTGAATAAGCTTATTTATCAATAAAAAATATACTAATTGTCCGTGTTATAATTCAATAATTTCATGAAACATTTGACTGATTTTCACTGTTATTTAGCTGTAAGTCATTAAATATACAAAATCTCCATTAGTTCAACCTCCTTGTTTTCTCGCTTCCATTTTCTTTCTTGTTTTGACTATATGTATCATATTTTCCGCTAAAAATATAATTGTATATAAATTTGTGTCATGTTGACAAGTTATATTGTATCATTGTATATATGTATTGTGTAGCAAGAAACGTCATGTTTACGTTACCAAATAAAATATTTTGAATCTTGAAAAGTCATATTCGGTATCTTCTTTCCGCTACGGATATGACTTTTATTTAGAACATGCAACGAATATAACATGTAACATTTTTGTTTATGTATCAAATTTAACCATTTTTGGCATGTAATTTCATTTTATTATTATAAAATATCATATGAAGAAAAACACTTTATGAACTATAAGTCATATTCGGTATCTTCTGTCCTTCACGACTTTTATAGAAAACGCAACGAATATAACTTACAACTTTTTTATTTATGGACCAAATTTAACGATTATTTGCATGTTATTTCATTTCATTGTAATTAAATATCACATCCAGACAAAAAAAACCCCACTTACTTTCAGGGGCAGATACAGAACAGGGTTTCCTGGGGGACTGACATATGGGTGAAAGATTTTGACAAAACCAAAAGAAAAACAGATGAAAATTGAGCATGTTTGAAGAATGGGCCAGCATCTTGTTTATGTGACAATAATTAATTCATGTGGCAATGCACTCTTCTTTTATACGTGTATACTACTGTATTGTACATATTTAGATGATACATGTAATTTAGACTGATTTCTGATTTAAGAAAAATGTATGTGATTGGGGTGGGCCTGGGAGGGGTGTTCCCTCTCATAGACTGAGAAAATTTTGAAATGACATTATGTGAAGATGAAAATGGTGTTATTTCCTTGACTTTCTAGTGCTGTTTATGGTACCTTTTGGATGGTTTAACATCACATTGTATTTTGTATAGATTAGTGTTTGCAGGGTCTTTCAAATGGAATTCCCCTTGTGTATTGTGTTTAGTAGTAAGCATTTACAAAATAACAGCACACTTACCAATGTATGTGTGACCGTTGATAAAAATAATTTCAAACACTCAATCAATTTTCTCGTCTGAATAAAAGTGTTTTATACATGTATATTTATTATATATTTTATAATAGCGATTCTCAAAAGTAAAGTGTTATTAAAATACTGCCTTTCTATTGTACAGAAAAAAATATTTCAAACACTAAAATTCAATAAGATTTTTTTCCATCAATGTATCCTGATTTAAGATATTGAAGAATTCAGTACAAATAAAATTTTATTTAAAAATATTATTGCCAATAAAAAATATTAAAAGCAAATGACCAATCACCTCATCTTAATAAAAATCTTAGTAAAACTAGTTATTGAAATACGATTCCTTTAATATTATCTTTATAAATTTTTAATTTACAAATCATAATTTTCAATTTCTTAATTTTAGAGCTAACGCAAAGAAAATGGAAAACAAAGACAGTAAAATATGGTGTACTATGTAACACACCTATTTGCCAATATCTTTGATTATAAATAGATGTTAATCCATTTTTTAGTGTTTTTGTTTTCGTTTCGTTAAAGCACTAATTTTAAATGGAATTCTAGACAATAAATTATAAATATATAAATATATATATATATCTCACAGCATCTTTTGTTACAAATGTAAATATGTAAAATTATATTATGATGCATATAAATTTATGTGCTTAACCTATGTTTACACCATGACCTATATTTGCTATGTTGAATTATTGTATAACTTGTAATGATTGTGATTGTACATTTATATATATATGTTTTTTCTTCTATTATGTTAAAATCTATGAAAATGGGAAATAAAGTGTAATAATAATAATACAGCCAATAGAGTTTGAAACTGACAAAAATATATTCCAGCCCAGCTGGTAAACGTATCTTTGGACCGAGCTGGGGGGGGGGGGGGGGGGGGCTGCAGCCCTGAAGCCCGGGGCTGAATCCGCCACTGACTTCATATTCGGTGTCGGAACAAATATAAATTTATGGATCAAATTTAACGATTTTTGCATGTTTTTTTGCATGTTATGTCATTTTATTATTATAAACATCTATCAGGAAAAGTTAATAAAAAATAATCAATTTAAAAAATACAAGTCATATTCGGTATCTTCTGTCCGCTACAGGTGTCGGCCTGGTGAATTTTCGTATTCTTTGTTCTATAGTAAATCAGATAGTATAGGGGTCGGTTTACCCCCAAGACTGCGCATGCGCGGCGGCCATTTTGTTTTCTATAATTAGTAACTCATTTGCATAGAAGAAATGACCTTACTACACATGCGCGGCGGCCGTGTTGAATAACAGATGCGCGGCGCCATATTGGATTCTATTTTTAGAATGACATCATCGTTCTATTTTTAGAATGACATCATCTGTCTATTTTTAGAATGACATCATCGTTCTATTTTTAATCTCCCGGAAGTATACGGAGCTGACTTGTATACCCGATCTAGGGCGTGAATCGCGGACATTGAGGGTCAGGTCCTCGGCCCAAGACGGGGAGATAAAATTAGTATCCAAGCATTTTAAAATTGAATGGTAAAAATAATGATCCCCTTTGTTTTTATATTTCCCACACTGCGTACAGTGTACTTGACAACTGATTTAATTATTACTTTTAATCAATGTTCTCTATAATACACGTTTAATTTAACTCAAATAACTAACATTTTAAATGTATTTCTTCATATTTTAAATATCACCCTTAATACATAATTTATCTTATACATTTTCAAATAAGGTTATTAACATATTTATTTTATGTATTTCTTTATAAACATTTAATAAAAATATTACCTCTTTACTCCTTAAGCTCCAGCAACGAAATGACTCCAATATTAAAAGTACTATCCCTTAATGCGCATGCTTGAATCTGATGACGTCACCAATGCAATGAAACAAGCTCCAATATGTTGCGCGTCTATTTATTTAAGGCCGACTGGGCGGACAATTAAAAGTAAACATGTCAAATTTGATCCTTTTAAAGTCGCCGCACTGTCTGGCATGTGTTTATTTAGGGACGGATACATTAACAATGGTCTATTCAAGAGCCAAGGCTAGCTTGTTTACATTATTTGGCGTGTGTTGATTTACCCCCACGACTGCGCATGCGCGGCGCCATATTGGATTCTATTTTTAGAATGACATCATCGTTCTATATTTAGAAATTTATTTTTAATCTCCCGGAAGTATACGGAGCTGACTTGTATACCCGATTAAGGGCGTGAATCGCGGACATTGAGGGTCAGGTCCTCGGCCCAAGACGGGGAGATAAAATTAGTATCAAGCATTTTAAAATTGAATGGCAAAAATAATGATTCCCTTTGTTTTTATATTTCCCACACTGCGTACAGTGTACTTGACAACTGATTTAATTATTACTTTTAATCAATGTTCTCTATAATACACGTTTAATTTAACTTAAATAACTAACATTTTAAATGTATTTCTTTATATTTTAAATATCACCCTTAATACCTAATTTATCTTATACATTTTCAAATAAGGTTATTAACATATTTATTTTAAGTATTTCTTTATAAACATTTAATAAAAATATTACCTCTTTACTCCTTAAGCTCCAGCAACGAAATGACTCCAATATTAAAAGTACTATCCCTTAATGCGCATGCTTGGATTTGATGACGTCACCAATGCAATAAAACAAGCTCCAACATGTTGCGCGTCTATTTATTTAAGGCCGACTGGGCGGACAATTCAAAGTAAACATGTCAAATTTGATCCTTTTAAAGTCGCCGCACTGTCTGGCGTGTGTTGATTTTAGAGCAGATGTGCGGACAAAAGTCTATTCAGGTGTCAAAATTAATCCATTCAGAATGTCAACAATGTTTTGCGTATGTTGATTTAAGAGCAGATGTGCGGACAAAGGCAAATTCAACTGTCAAAATTAATCCATTCAGAATGTCAACAATGTTTGGCGTCCTGTTTATTTTAGAGCAGATGTGCGGACAATGGTCCATTCAACTGTCAAAATGAATCCCTTTAAAGTCGCCGCGATGTTTGGCGTCTTGTTTATTTAGGGACGAATACTTTAACAATGGTCTATTCATATGTCAAAATTAATCCCTTTAAAATCTCCGCGCTGTTTAGCGTTTGTTTATATAAACCCGAATGTGGTATAATGGACATTGATTTTATCAATAGTGTACCTTTTAAGGGTCCCGGTCAGCGAAATGTTTACTTAGTGCAAACAGACTGCTGAAATAAGGATTAAAATTTGTAGAAAATGTTGCAACTTATAAAATTATGACTTATACCTAATACTGTTTTGCTTTCTAGTCTACAAAATGCTGTAATCTACACTTTAAATGAAATTTCATTCCCTTGCGTGTATTTCTGAGCAATTCCATTCAAAGAAATTAAGCTACAGACCGTTTTTCCTCTCTAGGGCAACCGTTTACGATATAATTTTTCAATTTTTCACTACCAATTAAAAGAACATTTTAATACCTTTAATTTACACCCCCCATTGTCGATTCGATTTTCAACTGTTACAGAGTTATTACGTAACAGCGATTTTTTAAACCCAAATTTTTAAAGTTTACAAAGCCCTTCAATTTATATACCGTTAAAAAGATCTCGACGAGTAGATTCAGAAAATGTATAGGTTTATGGGTCTATCATTATGAGTTACTGAGATATTACAGATATAGACTTAGTGTATTTTAACCACCAATGTAAGATAAAGCGTTATTGCACTAAATTGTTTGAAAATATTCAAATGAGTGTGGCGTCCTTATTTATGGGTCGATTTTATCCATTTTGGTATCAAATTAAAGGTATTCAAGAGTACTTTCAGACGCTGTTGATAGTAAAGTTCATACTGGAAGTCAAAATTACTCATGCGTTAAATGACAATTCTCCGCTTATTTCTGGACATAACATGGGTATGTTGCATATCAAACGAAAGGTCTTGACAAATGCGACAAGCTGAAACTAACAAACCGCAAGTGAAACCAATCATGCGTAAAAATCATTAAAATAACTAAAATAAGCTTACCCCCAACCTTTACTCCTCGCTATCTAAATCGGCAATGAATGAATCGCTACGGTTAATCGTAATAAATGGAGTAAAAGAAGCGTTCGGATTGGTCACTGATAAGACAGTATTCTGATTGACTCGAAAGCAGGTTGGACAACCGTTCCTTGCAATGTGTAAAAATACATAAAACAAGTGAGGAGGAGGAGGAGGTGGAGGAGGAGGAGGAGGAGGAGGAGGTGGAGGAGGAGGAGGAGGAGGGGAGAAGGTGAAGAAGGTGGAGGAGGAAAAGAAGAAGCAGGAGGGGTAGGAGGTGTAGGAGTAGGAGGAGGAGGAGAGAAGGAGGGGAGGAGGAGAGAAGGAGGGGAGGAGGAGGAGGTGGTGGCGGAGGAGAAGGAAAGGAAATTTTTTCCTGTATCTGTGACCTATGGGTATCAAGCAGTTCAACCGATCTAAATGGAGAATAATCCTCACTCAGGAGAATAAATAAAATAATACGTCGATGTATGTAAACCTTTCAAAAGACATCCAATGGAACAGAAACTGGACTTTTCTCAATGAACCAACACACTCTATAGATAAAGATTGGAAGTGCTTATCAGAACGGGATATGTACATGGACACCACAAAGATAGGCATTGAAGGTGGTCAATTACACTGACAATACATCATAAATAACAAGGCAATATATGTATTCATATCTTTTATTTGGATAAACATGTATTTTCATGCGAAAAATAAAAAACAAAACATGTCAATTTTTATTTTATTAACATACAACATTCTGAAACAATAATTATTGTTTCAGAATGTTGTATGTTAATAAAATAAAAATTGAATTATTGTTTCAGAATGTTGTATGTTAATAAAATAAAAATTGACATGTTTTGTTTTTTATTTTTCGCATGAAAATACATGTTTATCCAAATAAAAGATATGAATACATATATTGCCTTGTTATTTATGATGTATTGTCAGTGTAA